>NC_142143.1:34127121-34278636 GCF_024610735.1 Ursus americanus
AGGATGAAACTTCAGGATGGAAACCACAGAGCTGGGACTCATTAATAATATGTATATTGAGAAAATCTAATAAATATATAATAATAAAAATTTATAAAAACTTTCAAAAAATTTTTATACCAGAAATATTCTAATACATCTAAAGTCTGACAAGTATATTTTTAATGTTTTTACCAATCCTGCACCTATTTTTTATCATTATATAACTAGTATTTTTTTTCCAGAAAACTCCAAAATTATTAAAAAAAAAAAGGAAAGCTCTACATTTAGGTTTATAAATATATATATCAATATAACATATGTATTATATCTGTGTATGATTTACATTTTGTAATTTAAAAGATTACCAATGAACTATGAGCATTTTCTTATTAAATAATCCATTTATCTTCATAGAAGTAAACTTTATGGCTGCATCATTTATTTCTTAATCTTGAGAAAGTATAATTTAAAATTATTAGATGGCAAACAGTGATATTGTAGTATATAGAGCAGTTATGAAAGAAATAGTCTCCAGAACTGAACAAAGATGATGAAACCAAAAGGAAAATAAAATGACTATAGAATATTTGTATGCAACAATGATTAGATAAGGTGGTGGGAGGAGTGGGGATGGTGGGGAGAGTTTGAGGAGGGAAAGACTTTGAAAGCCACATTTGAGAGATCAAATTTTATCCTGAGGGCATGTTTGTATATAGAGGCATACTTCAATAAAATCAGTATTTTTGAAAGACAATCAAGTGGCCATATGTTACAGAAGTGGAGTAAGAAGAGACTGAAGACAAGCAGATCTGTAAAGAGGTTACTGTTTTAATCCCAGTGAGATGAAAGTGATTGTTACAGGGAATGGAAAGAAAGAGGCAGATAAAGGGAAACCTATTTAATAACAAAGTCACATAATCCAGTCACTCTAATCAGAAAAAAACAAATATTACATTGATATTGAACAGGAAATTGGAAGCTATGACAACACCCCCAACTCAAAATTGTAGTGCGTATTTGGAGTATAAAACAAGATTCATTGTTGCAGTTCTGAATAAGTCAGTAACAAGTGAATTTAACTATACAGAATTCACCTGCAATGTTGGAGCCTTGAGCAGAGAATAAACTCTCTCAGGATGAAAGAACAGGAATGAATTGAAAATGTTCCAGAAGGGACATCAAGGGAATGTCCATAGGTAGGAAGACAAGAAGAGGATGATAACCAGCTGAGAAGAGAAGCAAAAGCAGTTGGGTTTGAGCAATGGTATCACATCATAGAAAGGAATACAATAATGAGTATTGGAAAGACTGTTGTACTTGACAAAGTTCCCTTCAAGAAGGGAATTTATGGGAGATTGGAGTGAGACTGCAGATTGAGAATAATGAAATACAGTAAACGTGTTCACTCAGCCTGTAAGAGGACTACTTGAAGGAGGGAAAGAGGAGAGCTGCTGTATAAATTAGTAGGAGGGAGGTGTCTTGATTTGTTGTGTTTTTTTTTTAAAAGGAAACCATAAGTTTGAAAACAGAAATTAGCCAAGAGAAAACCTTCCCATCATCGCACTTTTTTAGGAATTTATCTTGAAATCGGGGGCTCAATTTTTTACCCTTCTGCCATCTCCCTAATAAATGGAAGACTGAATGTGGCATTTGTGTGATGGTTAGAAGAAAGAAGTAAACAGGCATGTCATCCTGTCTATATGGATCTTTACATTTGTGTATCACACTTTCCAGGAAGTTTCCTAGACTCTTTTTTTCAGTCCCTATAATGTCTTCAGCTTCTGAAGTTTATTGTAGCAGTTGATTATTGAGTACCGTGACATTTAGATAGCATCCTTTATCATAATATATACAAATCAATATGTACTTGCATTCGAAGACAGTTTGTTAACAAAGGGAATATTTACAAAATTGTACATGTAGTAGAGCCATGAGGGTTACTTCTGGGCTTAGTAGCATCAAACCTCTTAACACTCCTAGTTGCGATGAAAAATGGGTGAGGTGGTGGTTACAGGAACCCAAAAAGAAATAATTCTATAGAATTAGTGTGTACCTTCAGCCAAAGGAAATCAGCTCAAGTCTCCTTGCAGGAAAGGATACAGGGGAAAATAACCTGGCTACTTTGTTCTGTCTTCCTTTGTTCTCCTATTAGGGTTTCCTATTGGCTAAATCCAACCTGAATTAAAAACACATGGGAACTTGCAAATTTGGTTCTTACAAATCTGCCTCATAGAGTTTAATAGAGTGCAGAGCAGACATGAAGGGTAAAATACCCCATATACTACCAATTTAGATGACTTCTTGGAATTTATGCATTTCTCTGGTTAAGAAACCTATATAGGAGTGCCTGCATGGCTCAGTCAGTTAAGTGGCTACCTTCAGCTCAGGTCATTATCTCTCAGGGTCTTGGGATCAAGCCCTGTGTTTTGGGGGGAGGGGTCCCTGCTCAGTGGGGAGTCTTCTTCTCCCTCTACCCCTACCCCCACTTGTGTGCTCTCTCTCTCTCAAAATCTTTTAAAAAACATACTTTTATTACAGAAAAGAGTTGTCCCTATTGTAATAGTAAAATTATTTTCAAAGACCTTTTAATCAAGCTTTTACTCCTTAAAATTTACATAAGTTATACGTTATATTGAGTGTATCCTATATGTCAAGCACATTCCAAATTTATTTATTGCCTAATTTGGTTGCCATACAATTCTATTGCTATGTATCCATCGTTAGGTACTAATTGTGACAATTTTGTGTCTCTGGAACTGATACTTGAAGAGATTAACTTGTTTTTAGTTAGATAGATTTTAAGTAGGAATTTAGGATATGACGCCTGCTCTGTTTGACTTCAAAGCCAACCACTACACCAATAGGTGTAATATTGAAGAAATTTTTCAGCAATTATCTCTTCCTATGTACATTTTAAAATTATTCACTGATTATCTTTAAAGAGGAAGACAATTTGGGGCACCTGGGTGGCACAGCGGTTAAGCGTCTGCCTTCGGCTTAGGGCGTGATCCTGGCGTTATGGGATCGAGCCCCGCATCAGGCTCCTCTGCTATGAGCCTGCTTCTTCCTCTCCCACTCCCCCTGCTTGTGTTCCCTCTCTCGCTGGCTGTCTCTGTCTCTGTCAAATAAATAAATAAAATCTTAAAAAAAAAAAAGAGGAAGACAGTTTAACAAGGATCATGATAGATACGAAGAAATATATTACACCGATCTTGTTTTTGAGATGAGATATAGTGCATTAGAGTCAGTGTGCCTAGAAGCATTGAAGAAACAGATACACAAGAGGCATGGGTAGCAGTCAAGGCAATGGTGTGATTATTTCAGCATCATATAAGAAAAGCTTTCAGTGACCAAGGAAATAATTTAACTTTCAATAGTGAGGACAGCAAGCCTCAGAAAATCAGGTAGGGTTTAAATATAGACTCCTTTCTTAGTAGGACAAAAGGAATATAATCAAGAACACAATATGCTCTTGAAGGTATAAATAACACTTGAGCTTGCCAACAGACATTTGTAATTTAAAAAAGGAACAGTGCAAAATCATCTGGCATTTGAATAAAACTTCAGAGAGGGTACTGACATCATTGATAAAGAGTATCCAGCCCACCCTTGGTCATCATGTTTTCTCCTCTCTCACTTTAATGACTTTGAGGTCACGCCTTCCTAACCTAGATCAACAGAAATATAAAATGCACCCATACTTTTATGTACTCCTTCATTTAGTCATTTTATCTTTACAAAGAGAGATCTATAACTGCCCTAAATAACACTGCTTTTGGGAAATATCTGAAAGGCTAAATCTCGAATACGGAATGTGAAAAACTGTTTTCTCTCCTACCACATGGTAATTGGTTGTATACTTAGATACTGAAGAAAAATGCAGTTCTTTTGCAATATCCATTTTCTTAATCATTTAGAAAAACAAAACATAGGTCCCACAATAAACATTCAATGATAAGTAACACCTAGAAGCATTATTTATAATTGCCAAGATATGGAAGCAGCCCAGGTGTCCATCAATGGATGAATGGATGAAGAAGGTGTGCCACACGCGCACACACACACACACACACACACACACAATGGAATATTATTCAGCCATAAAAATAATGAAATCTGCCATTTACAATAACATGGATAGAGCTAGAGCATATAATGCTAAGCCAAATAAGTCAGACAAAGACAAATTCCATGATTTCACTCATATGTGGAATTTAAGAAACAAAACAAATGAGCAAATGGAAAAAAAGAGAGAGACCAAGAAATGGACTCTTAACTGATGGGTACCAGAGGAGAGGTTGGGGGGGGGGGGGATGGGTTAAATAGGTCATAGGGATTAAGGAGTACCTTCGTCCTGATGAGCACAGGGTGATGTATGGAAGTGTTGAATTACTACTATATTGTATACCTGAAACTAATATAATACTCTATGTTAACTAACTGGAATTTCAATAAAAATTAAAAATAAAAATAAATTTAAAAAATTATAAGCAACAAAGGCAAACTCCTTGCCTTTGAAGTCTATTCTCCTAAACTGACTCACAGAATTACCAAATGTATGTCAATATACCATGTTTTTGCTTAATTTCCTAATATCCATTTTATCCCCAGTGATTGGTCTAAGCCCATCCTGTCATGACTATTTTATTATCAATGATTGACACCTGACCTAACCAAGTTGGACACATGATACACTGACTAATGAGAACCAAGGAGACATTTAGAAGCTTCTGAGAAAGGTTTACATGCGTTATGTATGGAGAGGTGAAAAAGATGCATATGTTTTCCTCAGATTGACACTGGAAAAGATGTTAAGCTTGAAAGTTCTGTGGCCACCTCACTTCCAACCAGATAAAATGACAACACACAAGGTACAGGACCAGGAGAAGCGCTGAGTAGTGGAAACAGTGTAACAAAAGACCCTGTCTAGAGCTCCATCAACTGTCCTCTTTTATCTTTTATATTTGAGTTTATACATTTCCTTATTGCTTAAGCCAATTTTAAACAGAATTTTCTGCTACCAGCAAATGTAGCCACAAACCAAGGGTGTCTGTCTTTTTTTTTTTTTAATTAGAGAGAGAGAGAGAGAGAGTGTGTGTGTGTGTGTGTGTGTGTGTGTACAAGTAGGAGGAGCAGCGGAGGGAGAGGAAGAAGCAGGTTCAGGGAGCCTGATGCAGGGCTTGAACCAGGGACCCTGGGATCATGACCTGAGCTAACAGCAGACGCTTAACCAGCTGAGACACCCAGGCACCCTGAACCAAGTGTGTCTTGCGTGAGATTGTTTTACAGAGATATATGACAGCAAATAATTCCAACACTTACTGACTGTGCTCAAATATCGTATGGGGTGCCTGTACTTCACCTTTGCAACTCTTCTGACCACACACATTCTGTAATTCTTATCACTACTCAAGAATAGTATGTTGCTTTTTGTATGGACTGTATCTACTACACAGGGTGTGCTGCAAAATCTCCAACAAAAATGCTTCTTCATCATGTGAAATTATTTGACTTTTGACAACTTCTTTATTTGGAGAATGCACCAATTCCCCCACATGGCATTTCCCATAATCACTTAAGAAAATGGAGGTACGCAGGAGAAATTAGAAGACAAGGACATGGTATTCTATGACAGAGTGGGGCATATAGTTGAGATATGAGAGGAAGAGTAAAAGTATGTGAATGGCAATTAAAAAATCTCTCTCTATATATATGTAAATGGGTTAATAACCTTTCCTAAAAATAAATTGCTAGGAATTATAAAGTCTGCACTGGGAAAAAAAATAAAATTCCAAGTTCAGAGTTACAGTCTGTATGTTAATCACAATAAATTAATTTCTATTGAAATATCTCCTAAGACTGTGAATGGAAGTTACTTTAATGATAGAGAAAGCTGTTATTATTTTATAGGCACTACTATTTTATATTTCAGTACCATCTGTGTTTACGGCTTTCTAAAGTGATTAAAAGTTGAGTGGCTATCATTTGCCCTTAGTCTATGATTGAATTACTCTGGAAATCATTGTAATGTTATATGGTTTAAGGCTATGATTCAATTCATAATATTCTAACATAAGTAGTAAACAGAAATGAGTTTTATAATGTCAAATATATAATAAAAGTAGCTATTTTACTTCTTTTATGGTTTCATTTTATTTCTATCACATTCAAATGGCTAATCATGCCTTTTCTATTAATAAAGTTCATTTTTAAGACATTTTGGCAATCTGTTAAATAGACAGCATAAGCTTGTTCAAGACACTTTGGTTTTAGTCTTGTTTATAGTGAAGGTAAAAAAATACGAAGCCCTAAAAATAATACTCATTACTTAAACAGTAGAAAGATAATTTTCTAGTAAAGACAGACATATTGAACAACTCTCTAAATGATTCTTTATAAAACACAACTGAGAACACACTCTGAATAGATAATGTAGACATTACTAAAGTTGTTGTTGCAGTAGATGGGATTTTACTAGATGAATTTGGGTTTCCTCCAACTTCTTGATTCTGTCACTTTACTAAACTCAGAATTATGTTGCATTCCCTTAGAACCATCCATTTTTTAATTTTTTTTTTTTTATTTGAGAAAGAGCAAAAGAGCATGAGCAGAGGTGGGGAGGAAGGACAGAGGGAGAATGAGAAGAAGGCTCTCTGCTGAGCAGGGAACCCAGACTTGGGGCTTGATCCCAGGAACCTGAGATCATGACCTGAGCTGAAGGCAGATGCTTAACTGACTGAACTACCCAGGTGCCCCAGAACCATCCATTTTTTAGTTTCTAGACTTTGGAAGCTGAATATTCTTAGAATAACATTTAATTAAGATATTTACGATTGAATTTTTGAGAGTAAAATACAGGATAAGGGACATCTTGGATTCTGTCTATGGCTTCTCTTGGGTAACTGACAACCGTTTTATAAATATTTATTAAAACCACACACACACCAAGAATAATATGTTGCCCAAACACAAGAAACATTTCCTCAAACAATATATAGTCATTTTGTGACTGGGAGAGCCATATAGGGTAGTAAGTAACACGAGAGACATACAAGCAGAAGACCTATCCTAATGTAGACTGAGTTAAGGAAAGGTTCTTTGAAGAAGTGACTCTGAAGACGAAACCAGGAGGATATATTATAATTAATTAGATAAAAAAGCAGAGGTTATTTGCAGCATAGGGAATGCTGGATATATGTATAAAATTCTACAAATTTTAAAGATCTATAAGGTTTTAAATCCAGAAGAAGAATAGAGAGAAAGCAGAAAGAAGTGAAATAATAGAAGTAGACTGAGACAGAAATCCATCAAAATCCTGGAGGAGAACCCAGGCAGCAACCTCTTCAACTTCAGCTGCAGTAACTTCTTGCAAGACCCATCTCTAAAGGCAAGGGAAACAAAAGCAAAAATGAACTCTTGGGACTTCATCAAGATAAAAAGCTTTTGCACAGCAAAGGAAACAGTCGACAAAAACAAAAGACAAGGGACAGAATGAGAGAAGATATTTGCAAATGTCTTATCAGATAAAGGACTGGTATCCAGGATCTATAAAGAACGTCTCAAGCTCAACACCCAAAAAACAAATAATCCAGTCAAGGAATGGACAGAAGACATGAACAGACATTTCTCCAAAGAAGACATACAAATGGCCAACAGACACATGAGAAAATGTTCCACATCACTTGTCATCAGGGAAAGACAAATCAAAATCATAATGAGATACCACCCCACACCAGTTAGAATGGCTAAAATTAACAATACAGGAAACAACAAATGTTGGTGAGGATGAGTAGAAAGGGGAGCCCTCTTACACTGTTGGTGGGAATGCAAGCTGGCACAGCCACTCTGGAAAACAGTATGAAGGTTCCTCAAGATGTTAAAGATAGATCTACCCTATGACCCAGCAATTGCATTACTGGATATTTACACCAAAATTACAGAAGGGGCACCTGCACCCCAATGTTCATAGTAGCAATGTCCACAATAGCCAAACTGTGGAAGGAGCTGAGATGTCCTTCAACAGACAAAAGGATAACGAAGATGTGGTTTATACACACGATGGAATATTAATCAGCCATTAGAAAGGATGAATACCTACTATTTACATAGATATGGATGGAACTGGAGGGTATTATGTTCAGTGAAATAAGTCAGAGAAAGACAATTATCATGGTTTCACTCATGTGGAATATAAAAATAGCGAAGAGGATCATAGGGGAAGGGAGGGAAAATGGAATGGGAAGAAATCAGAGAGGGAGAAAAACCATGAGAGACTCTTGACTCTGGGAAACAAACTGAGGGTTGTGGAAGGGGAGGTGGGTGGGGGATGGTGATGGGCATTAAGCAGGGCACGTGATGTGATAAGCACTGGGTGTTATATACAACTGACGAATTATTGAACACTACATCTGAAACTAATGATGTACTATATGTTGGCTAATTGAATTTAAATTTTAAAAAAGGTAGAATGAAATATGCCATATAAGATTTTGGTATCTTCATAATGATATCATTACTTTTCCTAGTGCTTTTTGGGAGTCTTGAAGAATGCAAAATAGTGAAATGACCTACTCAGATTTGTGTTTTAGAACACTCACGTGGATAAAATTATGCAGGTAAACTGAAAAGGATTAAATATAAATCCTATTTTAGGCAATATGCTGAGAAATAAAATGTGATTGTATTGTGGGTTGTGACATTTGCAATGAGATAGAGGATGGATTAGAGCAAAATTAAAGAAATAATTATACAGGACACAAAGATTGATTCTATGAGAAAGTGGGAACTAGGGTAGGTTGAGGGAGATAAAAATGGTACCAAGGTTTGAGAGTAGGGATAATAGATATATGATAATGGCATTCTTTCAGGTAAATTTTAAGTAAATTTCAAAACACTTTAAAAACCAGTGTAAGCAAACTTCCATAATTCTTACAGTCTTAGTAAATAAATGATATCTTGAAATGTTAGGAAGATATTTGACTCAATTATTCACAGATAACATACTCAATGAAATATATGTTAACATTCAAAGAATCTCTCAAAATTTAACATTCAATATTGTCTAATTAAACAAAGCTTGATGTGGAATCTGCATCTCTGAAACCTGGTATTTCCCTGTCCATCAGGTAATACTGTCTAAAATAAAGTCATACGTGCTAAGATTGTGTACCCCAAAAAGGATACATTATTTTCTGTATTTGAAGCCAGTCTTGTAATGATGAAGACTTAGATTTCTGAAGTCCTCCTGAGGCCATGTCCTGGAACTCTCTTTGTCATGGGATGCTTTCTGCCCTGGGCAATGTGCCACTATTACAGCTTCAGCACATAGGAAGCAGCTTTTCATAACTATTCTACCAGTGTTCTCTATTTCTCGTTAATGTTGCAATAGCTTTTAAGCTAAAGCTTTTCTCATTTGGCTTTTGGAGCTATAGTAGAAGGCACCAATTTTAAGAGGAATAAGAGGGGGAAAGTGTGTGCATTTCATGTGTGTGTGGGCAATGGACTTATGTAAGGTGCTTATCAATTGGATTTCCTCTTTTAAACAAAATTCAAAGGTCTTCTATGTCCATTATCTCTGCTGGATGTCTTTAGGTGGACTGATTACAACAGTGGTACAAATGTTCCAGTCCTGCCCTGTAGTTACACATTTTGCCTTAAGACTTTGTGATTCCTTCCATTATGGGCTGGAGCTTATTTCCCTAGTCCTTGAATGTGGGCTGTGACTTGTTCTGGCCAGCAGATTGTGGCAGAAGTGACTGTGTATCAGTTCAGGGACTAAGACTTAATCTTTGCACACTTTTATTCTCCCTCTTATTCTTCGGTCTTTGCTATAAGGATAAACCTGCTGGAGGATAAGAGATGAGTGAGGACAACAGGGGAGCTGATTTGCCACAGTCAACGGAAGACAAATTCCATATATGTGAATGAGTCTAGGCAAAATTAGCACAGTTGCATGTCTGTCCCACAGCTAACTACAGACACGTGAGGAAGCTCAGATAAGACCAGAAGAATGTCCAGCCATTGTGCTGACTCGTAAGCAATAAAGTACAGATATCCTTTTAAGCTACCAAGTTTTGAGGTGGTCTGTAATGTAGCAATAGCTGACTGATAAATATTCTTTATGGACCATAAGTGTAGAGGTATGATCCTAGCACCTTCACAATAGAGGTTATCACTGTGACTTTATAGGTTGTATCCTAAACAGTATTTTAGATTCCATGAATCATAACTTCTTGGTTTACTTGGTTGTTCCTAATTATAGCCCTCATAATAGACTCAAATTTTTCTGCTGGTGGGTTATGTCTAGCAATCCAAGCCAATTTATAATTCTGTAATGATAACATTCTTTGCTTTTACTCAATGGGACAATATTAAATGATTTACATTTATTTTAATTATCTTTTATACTATTGAGAAAAAGAGAGTCATATGCTTTTGCCAAATTATTCTTTGAGTAATAGGCTTATGTATCCCTTTTATCCATTATTAATATTCTTTAACCAAATAAACTCAGACTTTTTTCTCCTGAAAAAACAATTTCCAAACTCTCTCCTAGTCTTCCTTTCTGTTTTATGATATTTAAGAAGGTCAAGTATCCAACAGAATATCAACATATCCATGCCCTGTTGGAACTTCATCTATTTTCTGCAACAAAGCAATTTCCTTTATGGACTAAATAAAAATTTAATGCAATGCTTTCTTATTTCAAAAGCTATGATCTCTGTGTGTGTGTGTGTTTGTGTCTTCCAAAATATGCCTGAAAACATAATAAAATTAATACTTTTCACCTAGATTACCTTTTAAGGTGTTTTCTGTGTATTTAGCAACACATCTCTAATGTTTAAAAATACTTGTTTTTGTTAATTTGATCGAAAGGACTAGAAATTAATAGTCATTAGCTGATATAAACCATGAGTGTATCTTTTCCTTATAGCATGAAAAAACTTACCTTACAATTTTTTGTATTTAAATTCACTAGCTAAGTTAGAGTTTTTTTCTAACTACCAAGTAGACATGGTCAAGCTGACTTCAAAGAGGGTAGAGGCAATGTTTTGATATGGGGGGTGGGGGAAAGAGAAGGAGAGAATGATCTAAAAAAACTAAAAGATCATACTGAGAAGAAAAAAAAAAATCATACTGAGGTAATTACCATGAGGGAAATGTTCCAAACTGCTGGCTCCAAAGATGAATCTTATCTGAAGAAATGTTTTGTTTGGCACACACAGTCTTTAAAACAAACTTGAGTTAATTGCCACATTTAAGAATTGGGGAATTTCTCCAAAATAATTTAAAAAATCTATCTTCTCTTGAAAAATTAGAAAATACATCCGCACTGGGCCCGTGTGCTTGAATAGCAAAAAAAAAAAAAAAAAAAAAAATCTGTAATGACCTAATGATGGCTTCCTGTTCTGATGGGGGATGAACCTTCCAAATCCATCAATGTCAAGTGTTCTATTGTTTATAGCATTTGGCTAAGACAAAAATAAACCCAGAAAACCCCCCAAAACTTTACAAATTCTTTTTTTAAAAGGGTGATGTTTTTATTCTTTTGGGAAGCAAGAGAGTAAGAAAGTGGTAACTATTTATCTGGCTTGCTTAACCCATTTGCTTGCCTGTCTCCTTTAGGCCTCTAAGTTTCAATCCCTAATTAAAGGTTTTTGTAAAGATTGACATAGTCAACATTTTTAGGTCACAGGTAGCAGAAACCAACTCAAATTTCCATAAGCAAACAAGAAGTAGGCAGTTGTTGGCTCAAATTACTTTCTTCAGGGAGACAAAGTAATGTCATCAGAAATCTATTTCTTCTCTTTTCCATTTTCTGATGCCATTGTGCTCTCTGTGGGCACATTCTCAGTCTGATTTTAGCAGTGAGATGACAAAAGCCACTGGTCCCTCTATGCTTACATAGTCTTCAATGCTCATGATTCTAGATAAAGGGATAATATCCCAACAATTCTAATGTAACACCCTGGTGGGCTTTTATTGGCCTGTGTAAGATCATATACCTAGCCTAAGCAATCACTCTTCCTAGGGGAAGAGTGGTAGTCTCATTAACCAGGTCCAGGTTATATGTCTGCTCATCTCTGGCAGGAATAAGAAGAGTTAACTTGATCTAAAACTCCTGGAATAATATGCCAATGGTACAGAAGAATTCTGTGAAGGGAAAAGAGATTTAGGTCAGGCAAAATGATAGTTGTTCAAGACAATTACAAATTAAGATCTAAGACTACGGAACTACATAGTTAGGAATGAATATCTGAGCTACTAAATGAGTTGATAAAATAAAAATGTTACATATGTTTCCCCTCAAATCTATTAAGTATGTCTTAACATATCCTAGATCTTGATACACATAGACCACTGAAGAATATAGAGAATCAAAGATGTTATTAAGGATGTTAAGTAAGACATATTGTACAAGAAAAAAAAAATAACAGGAAGCAGAGATTATAGCTATCATTATTAGCTGTGTTACCTTAAATATGTCATTTATCCTCTTTCACAATTTTAAAAGATAGGAAACTTAAGACAGAAATATAAAATATACAGAGAAAAATATACAAATATACATACATACTTTAAAGAAAAATAATACAGCAAGCACCTCTGTTACCACACTCAATTTAATAATGAAAATATTGCCATCCAATTAGGACTTCCTGAGACAACCTTCTTTTATTGCATATCCTTCCCTTTCCTCCCAGTAAAAGCACTACCCTGTGTTTTGTGTTACTTCATTTTCTGATTTGTTTTTTTTTTTTTTTTGCCACATATATTTATCCCTGAAAAAGTCATTTACTTTTGCCTGTTTTTAGAATTTATAACTGGAATCACAGTGTAGATTTATTTCACTGACTTATTTTGCTCAGCCATATATATATATATATATATATATATATATATAAGAGTGATTAATGTTGATACACATAGCTGTTATTAGGATGGATAGAAATTTCATACTGCAATATCTTCCTCAAGAATTGAATTTTTATCTATTATAAATTAAAAGTCTTCATTTTTGTTAATGCCTTCACTTACATCTTATTCTCTCAGTAAATTGTATAACAACTTCAATTATTTTAGTATTTTATTGAATTATCTCCATTCTTTTACTTTCTATATTGACTTTTAGATTGAATCTAAAATGTCTTTGGTCTTCAGCTAGAGAATTTAGGCTATTTAGGCTATCACTATTTATAGTGATTTCTGATATATGATTTGATTTATTTTTACATATTGTTATCCTGATTCTAGTACTCATTTTCTTCTTTTTGGCCTTTTTCTGCAATTAATTTTGTCTTATATTTTTTCCTGCTACTAATTGTGAAATATTTACTAATCTAATGCTGTAGGGATTACCTTGGAAATTATGTATACTTTCAATATTGTAAATTTAATCAGTATCATTTCTTTCAAGACAGTGTAAGACCCACAGATTATTTTAATTTACCCTTCTCTTGACAAGTTATTCCTGTACTGTATCATAATTCTACATATTTAATCTCATTAAACATTATATTATCTGTTTCAGTATTTATTTAAATTTTCCCACGTATTTATCACTTCCTGTGCTTTTATTTCTTTCATTCATTCCAACCCCTTCGGGACTACTTTTTTTTTTGCATAGAGTGTATCTGTCAACTTCAGTGCAATTTTGCCTGTGATGAATCCTCATAGTTTTGTCTGAAAGTGTCTTTGTTTTGCCTTCATTCTTGAAAATAAGTTTTCTCTTGATAGAATTTCTAAGTCTATCCTTTATTTCTTTTCAGTCTAAGTTATCATTCCACTGCATTCTGGCTTCTATCAAGAAGGGAGCTATCCATCAAACTACCAATATTTTGAAGCATATATTTTTCCCCTCTCTTTTTTATTTTTTCTGTTTGCCATTGGTTTTCCACAGTTTCACTCTGATGTATCTGGTTGTGAAAGTCTTTTGTGTTTATCCTACACTGGATTGTTTGGACTTGCTATATTTTTTCAATTTTAGAATGTTCTCAGACTTTCTATCTTTATATATGTATCTAACTCATTCTCTTTCTCCCCTCCTTCTGGAGCTCTGATTAGACATATTTTATTTGATTTCATCTTTTTCTTAAATTTATTATACTTTCAGAAATTTCTGTTGTTTTTACAGATTTAGATAATTATTTTTGTAGTTTTCTATTCCCTACAGATAATTGTTAATCTTTCATTTCTTTAAACATTTTAATATCATTGTTAATTTATAATCTGGACTTGAAAATTTCAACTCATTGTGGGTCAATTTCTGCATTCTGTTGTATAAGTTGGTTCTTGAACATGCTGGTTTGTTTCTTTTTATGGTCAGTTTATTTTGACTGGGAGCTTTTTCTTTGGAAAATGGTGGGAATTCTCTGTGATGCAGATGAAGTTAGAAATGTTCAGAGAAAATGTATCTTTTGCTTTTGTTAAGTTACTAGGGACAATTGAAACTCATTACTTAATATTTTTTTGACTACTTAGGTAATGTGAATTTGAGAAGGCTTAAATGTGGTTTCAATTTCTAAGGGATGGTTTTTGTCACTGCTTGTTAAAGTTACGGCGGGAGCAAGGGGGAGGAGTGTATAAGATCTGCAATAAACTGTACCACATTCACTCCACTATCTTTAATAAAATATTGTGTGACCAAACAGAGGTAGTTTTTTCTAGTTATTTATATTTATTATGGAATTATTCTATATAACAAAAGATTATCCAATATAAGCATATCTCATTCATTTAAATTAGGCCTTCCTATCAGTGCACATATATATTTCATTGGGGTAAGGGTAAAATACCCTATCCAGATGGGTATCTCTAATGGTCCAGTAGTTAACTAGCAGATATAAATTCTTCCTTGCTTTCACTTGCATGCATGCACTCTCTCTCCCAACTTTCTTTCTCTAACTCTCTTAATACTCTCTCTAAATCTGTCTCCCCCACTCCAGAGCCTTGCCCAAAACCCAACACTGTGGTATGGGCTTCTTAGCAAGTTCTCTTCTCAGAGGGAGATTCAGATTCTGGTGAAGATGTGAACGTCCTTTTTTTTTTTTTTTTTTTTTTTAAGATTTTATTTATTTATTTGACAGAGAGACAGTCAGTGAGAGAGGGAACACAGCAGGGGGAGTGTGAGAGGAAGAAGCAGGCTCCTAGCAGGGGAGCCTGATGTGGGGCTCGATCACAGAATGCCAGGATCACGCCCTGAGCTGAAGGCAGATGCTTAACGACTGCGCCAGCCAGGCGCCCGAAGATGTGAACTTCCACTCTTGAGAAAGTGAAGAAATCCTTGTGATGGGAACAGGTATCATTGAGCTATGAAGGTTTGGGGTTTATATACTTAGCGAACCATACTAACATGGTCATAACTATGATAAGTGCACATGCTTGTTATTCCCACCCAACTGGCTCTGAAATTCACCTGTACTTAAATCAGGCAATTCTAAAATATTGATCCTTCATATGATTTAAGTACATTTGGCTCTGGTACCCCAGCCATCTGGCTCCAGTTTTATGTATATGCAAATTAGACAACCATAGTAGGATGATGATGATTAGATGAGATGTCTTTCCCTAGTGGTAGTCAGCACTTTTGTGTTTGTATTGATAGAGTATTGTAGTCACAACGGAGACAGCTTTATTACACATACTACACACTTGCAAATCTACTATTGCCAAATCACTTTTATTAAAGTCTTTTGGAAGTGGGGAGTGGAGGGAAGGTTTACTCTTGATTCACCCTTCCATTAAGGGTAGCTTTTGAAGTTTTGTCTTTCTTGATAGAGGGATGAAGATGGTCTCCTATTAGACTCTGCATCATGGGAAAGCATAGGGCTTTGGGTTGTTTGTATGCCATATAAGATCAGAAAATATTGGTATAATAACATCATTATTGGCAAATGTCTTTAGGGAAGAAGTGAGCTTATGAGCTCTGCTTGACTTTTTGGGCAATTCCATACTAGGATTTTGGTCCCTTAATTACTATTACCTTAATTCTTTGATGCTTTTAAAATAATTTCTTAAAAATATCTTACTTACTGAGTGCCTGGGTGGCTCAGTCAGTTAAGTGTCTGCCTTTGGCTCAGGCCATGATCCCGGAGTCCTGCAGAGTCCTAGTATATCAGTGTAGGGATTGATACCAGGGCTCCCTACTCTGCTTCTCCCTCTCCCTTTCCCTCTGCTCCTCCCCCTCTCCCCCATTCGTGCTCATGTGCCCTCTCTCTCTCTCTCTTTTAAATAAATGAGTAAAACCTTTAAAAATTTTTTACTTAGCATTTTAATTGCTTTCAGAGGAAGGATTACTCTGAATAGGAAATCTGATGATTACTAAGGACAGGGTGACAAATTTCACATTGTCAGTATCTGGGGATAGAACAGACTGGTAGGTCTCCAGCTCTGCAGTTTTGTGACTCAGTGATTGGGTATAGTCCACACTTTTGCTACTTCTTCCCTGCTCTTAGCTCCACTAGAGAGAATTCAAAATTTCTTCTTTTGTTCTAGGTATAACAAGCAAAAACTATATGTTGACACTTTTGCTTGATAGCTTAGAAATTTACTATAATCACTTACTGTAAGAATTCTTATAAATTCAAGGACAATTTTCTCCACAAATAAACTTACATGACAGAATATGAGTGGCATTTGGCTGATGAAAATTAGCCTCAAAAGTTTGTTCCGAAAATGAGAAAATTCTTACAGTACTAACTTCAAAATCATATTCTATTTTTTCCTGTTTTTTTATTTTAAATATGCATTATAGCTTATAATATTTAAACCACATTCACTTCTTCCTTAGAATGAATTACACATGTTAACTATAGGATTAATTTTTGCAGATTATTAATTGTAGAAGTTTGCATAGTGCATGCGTTCATGTTATAAATTGGGTTGAACCAACTTCAAATCAAGGTCACTTGGTATATTTTATGAACATGCCTCTGATATTGAATACATCAGGCAGTTTTATGTACCAATATGCAGTTTTATGATGTTTTGCATTAATATTCTATACTTTAATAATATTGGACTGTTTGACAGCTCTTGCTGTAAAAAGGCTTGGTAACCAATAACTTCTGACTTTCAGTGGCTTACGTAACTGTGGATTTATTTCTCACTCACATTTTATGTCAGTGCCTGTGGGTTAGATGCTGACTCTTATCCAAGTACAATGTCAGATGTAGGTCTGCTCCAATGTGTCCTCTCATTCCAAGACCAGCATGATGCAGCAGCCCATCTGGGATGTGATGTTTTCATGGGAAAGTACAGGAACACAAAAGGGGCACAGAAACTTGCCATACATCTCACAACCTTTATTCAAGATTGTCACCTTGCCACTTCTGTCCATATTCCATGGGCCAAAGCAAATCTAATGACCAAGTGGCACATCATTGGATCAGGAGGATATTCTTTCCATGAAGAATAGGAGAGTAAAGATTGGCAAACAATAAAATCTACCTCAAGGGCACTTTGGTTATTGTTTGTTTTTTAATTGTTTAATATTTTAAAGATAAATGAAATAGACAATAACATTAAAACCAATATGTTTTAAACATTAAAACCAACCGTTTTACTAAAACAATATTTTGTTTTAGAAAAACAATATTTTAGCAAAACAATATTTTTCCATCTGCCACAGAAATTATTTAATAAATCAAACATTCCAGACAGTGGAAACTGTTTAATTCTTTATAATTCATTCCATTGTCAGCTCTTCTTTCCCAGAGTTAATTGCTATCTTGAAATTAATGTTTCACTTTTTCATGCATGTGTCCTCATTGATCAGATATGAGTATGCACTTAAGCAAGAAAAGTAGAGATGTATTTTATCTTCATAGAAATATTATATTTTTAATATTCTATAAATGTCTTTTATCCTAAAATATTTTTCTGTATTGATATTATTCTCATTTCATTCATTTTAGCTGCTATATACTATTGTATGAATAAGTGGCAATTATTTAATCCATTTATACATTGAACATTTTTAAAATTTCCATTAAAAAGGATTTTGGTTGATTTGCTTTATTTTTGCCTTATAAATGTGATAAACATTTTTGTGCATGTCTCCTGGAATAACTATGCATTATTAAAATATTATTCCTCAAATGGATTTTAGTCAAAGAATATGTACGTTTTAACTTTATTCATTATTGCTAAATTATTAATGGCTTTATCAATTTATGTTTCCACCAATAGTTCATTAGTCCATTTTTGTCACATTCTTAACAAATGATTTTTTATAAATAGAATTTTAATATTTTTAAAAGTGTTGGTTATTTAATACTGTCACATTATTTTAATTATTTTCTTTGATTAAAAGATTGAGCGTTTTTCAGTATGTATCAGAATTTTAGAATTCCTTATCTATGAACTGTTTGTTAAATCATTTGGGTATTTTGAGATTGTGTATGTGTGTGAGCACATGCATACACACAGATATTTGTGTGTGATTTTTGTTATAAGTGAGATAGATTGTTTAATTAGTTTTTACTCTGTTATAGGACATCTTTTTTCTTGTCCCTGTATTCAACAATCTTGCTGAACTAAAATTTTCACTCTGTTTTTCTTAGGTTCTCTTGTTTTATGTATATTTACACTATTCCAAATAATGATAGCTTTTTCTTTTCCTAATTCTTATGTATTTTTTTCTTTTTTTATCAACTTGTCTAGAATTTCTATTACAAAGTTAGATAAAAGGGGTGCTTTATCTTGAAATTAAATAGCTGGCTTCTAAAATTTTATCATTAAGTAAGATGGAAATAATCTTATTTTTAAGCCCAGACATGTCCTATTGGCTTTCCATTTTTACAGTTTATTCCTCATTACTATGTGTCTGGAGCAGATTATTATTATTTTTTTTAAGATTTTATTTATTTATTTGACAGAGAGAGAGACAGCCAGTGAGAGAGGGAACACAGGCAGGGGGAGTGGGAGAAGAAGAAGCAGGCTCGCAGCGGAGGAGCCTGATGTGGGGCTCGATCCCAGGACTCTGGGATCATGCCCTGAGCCTAAGGCAGACACTTAACGACTGAGCCACCCAGGTGCCCCTGGAGCAGAGTATTTCTGATTAAGTATTAATTCACTGTACAATCTTGAGAAAAATGCAATTTTATGAAACACACCCTGCTTTGACGTTACATAATTAGTGCCAAACATAAACCAGTCACCTCTTCAGTAATATTTTTGAACATTTATTTTTGAATACTTACCATGACTCAAACATGGTTCTCTCCTCAATGAACTTAGGCTGTTATTGAAAAAGAGAATTGAAAAGAATTGAAGGAGTATGTCACAAAAATTAGAGGTGGAGTTAACATCCTTAAATAACAGAAGATGCACCTAGTCTTCCAAGGTTGGGGAGAAAAAAAAGCAGTGAGGGCAGGTACAGCTCTAAGTACAGTTGTAGAGGACTGCAATTTAAATGCAATCAAATAAGATGATTGTTGCAGTGATGTAGAAGGTAACCAGTAATGAGAGGTGAAGCCCAATAGAGAATTTGTGGAGATAAGAAAAGTTTTATCTAGAGACATAAAATTTATGTGTTTAAAATGATTTTTTGAAAGGTGAGTGCCCACTGGCTAATAATACTTGAAATCAAGTGTTTGAGAGGTGCTTGGGTTTAGCAAATATCAGAGAATCGGTGATTGGGGTGCCTCCAATCTGAAGGATTGTAATGCAGTTCTATAACACCATTCAGAAGCCCATGTTTAGGAGTGAAGGAAATAAAATCCTCTAAATTAGAAAATGTAGAGTCTTGTGTCTTACAAGACCAGGATATAGAATGTTAAGAAAAGAGTGGCTGTAGTGTTACATTTTTTTGTCTAGGAAAGAAAATGAAGCTATGGGATGGGTGAAAAAGAAGAAATTGTTATTCACTCCCATTTCTATTTTCTATGCTTGATTTTGAGTGTTTTGATATCAGACTTTATATTTATTTTTGCTATGTATCCATAGTACTTTCTCTGCCAGGATTCAGTAAGTGATTGTTGAGTTGAATTTAATTTGTACAAGGATAATTTGATTGAAAAAATTGGCAAAAGAGGCACCTGGGTGGCTCAGTCAGTTAAGTGTTTGACTCTTGGTTTTGGCTCAGGTCATGATCTCATGGGTTGTGAAATCGAGGCCAGTGTCAGGCTAGGAGCTCAGCAGGGAGTCTGCTTGAGGATTCTCTCCCTCTGCCCCTCCCCCCACTTGTGTGCTCTCCCTCCCTCTCTCTCTCTCTCAAATGAATCTTTTTTTTTTTTAAATGTCTCTTTGAATGCTGAAAATGGGTTTAACTATAGTATCCAGATTATTTTTTATAACCAGATATTTATGAGGCAGTGAAAACTGCTTTTTAAAATGAGTCACAGTGATTTCTATTTCTGGGCAGAAGTCCACTAACAGCCTAGAATTTCTCACCTTCATTTCTCCAAAACCATGTATTTTAACTGTTTTTGATTTTTGAATAAAGGCATCAAAAGTAGAAACATACAAAAGTAGCTAACATACAGAGTGTTATGGTACATTTGTGTTAATCTTTTTCATGTGTAAAATGTAATAAAGGTAGGAAGAAAGAACGGTCTCTGATAATATTTAAAGAAAAGCTAGTGAGAAACTTTAGTGGGGATACATTTAAAATTCCTAAATATAAAAGCAAAAATAATAACCCATCATGAAGTTTAGTTCTTCTTTGTTCTCTTTCTCCTTTCACATACAGCATGTGCCATTATGTTCTGCAGTAACATGAGGCTTAAAAGAAATACAGTGCTCAAAGAAAAGCTTTAAACTTTGCCAATTGAAGAAATCGGTGTTTGCTATGATTTTTTTTGGGGGGTGGCATATTTTAGTGACATTTTACAATATGTCTAAAATTAATGTTTTCCAAGGTCCTAAAAAATAAATGGATCAAAGGCAACTCATAGCATTAATAGGGAATTTTGCAATTAAAAAAACTGAACTATATTGTTCCATTCCATTCTAGTGATTATAATATTGAATTAATACAAGCTTCTTTTTTATCTGATGTGCTTTGTAAAAAAAATTATGAGAAATAAGTAAACATATTCATTATATATTCATGTGTGTGTATATATATATGTACACTTTATTTAGAGATAAATTTTATAGAATCATTAGGTATTAAATATAAAAGAGTTCTTAGAGGTCATCTGAAACAACCCTTTTATAACTAAAGAAAAGCTCAGAAAGAGAAAATATCCCATATAAACTGATTTACCTTAAAATATTTAAATCTTCTGCATATACATCCAAATACTAGTTGATATAAATGATTTTCTGAAATTAAAAAAACAAAACATATAAATTGAAAATGAATGAATACAAAATTAACTCCTATCACTGTAACAGAACAAATAATATTGTACTGATTCTGACCAATTTGGTGTTCTGTCTTTCATGTGTCCAGTGAGTTAAGTTGGCTTCAAAATGTTGATTTGAATCCCAAATAATTCTATCAGGCATTATTGGATTAGCACTCATCATTTTGTAAGCATTCTTTCTAATTTAATTGAGGAAGGTGGTATTGACCATAACTAGACTTGGTTTTAAGCACTGTTTTATCCCTTAGCTGAGGTTTCATTTTCAGGATATCACTTAAATGTATCTAAGTTTCAATCTTCAGTTCTGCAAAGGAATGTATCTCATGACTTTTGGGAGGTTGCCAGTTGTGTCAATACCACTTCCTCCCCTGCCTTCCCTTGTTTCCCAGTCCATTTATATTTGTGTGATTTTTTTATTTGAATTTTAGAGAGGTGTTATCAAGAGAGGGATTGATATGGTCAGAAGAAGAGAAGGACACAATTTGTATAATAGTGTACCTACCCACCACCAGGTTTTTTATGCCGATTTTTGAACTAGGGGAAATAGGGATTAAATATGTTTAGAGGCAGAATTTAATAGAGCATTCAAAACTTTGTTAGATCTAGGCGCAGAGAAGCTTGCGGCCCATGGTGAGCAAGGACCCAGAGGAGACCCTCCCTACTCTACTTTTGCGTGTACATCAGCACTAATTTGGTACCTTGAAGAATAGAAATCTGGAGACTGCTGACCCCAACAACCATAGTCTAGATGTTGAATTCTCCTAATATACTCTTACAGTAATGAAGCTTCTTTAGCAAGCATCTCATGTAGCAGATATGAATAAGTGAGACCAGAGAAGGATGAACCACATCAGGGCAAAGTCTGAGTTGTGATATTAGGCACTACGGAGGTTTGTGGGTTCATGTGTGGCATCCATTAGGGACTTCCAAAAGTAGATTTGGGTACTCTAATCCGTAGGAATCTCACTCTGCTTCAAGTCCTGGTTGCATGTATGGGCAGAAGCCTGCTTTTCAGCACATCATATATGCTAATCTCCATTCAACAAGAATGTTAGCATCTGGAAAGCAGATTAATTTCTTAAACTTTTATGTCCCTCAATATTTAGGAAAAGAAGAGACAAACGTTAGGTAATTTATATAAAAGTATGGGTATATTTTAAGGTGACAATAAAATAATGTATTTTCACAGAAGTGATGCAGTGACAAAGCCATTCCATATGCATCAGGTACTGATTATTTTATTAACTGAGGAGGAAAGTTCAAAAAGGGGAATATAGGAAGGTGTTTGTAAAGAGAACAAAGCTTTTGTGCCTTAATCTAAAAATAATTACATGCCTGGATCTGAGAATATCTGCTTTTCCTAAATTTATCTTGGCAATAGTGTGAGAAAAAGAAAGACCCTAAAAGACAGATGTTTGAGATAGAAGTAGAAATGATTCTGGACCAAGAGAGATGATTTAGTCACAATTTTAGCTCTGCACTTACTGTTCTTAGATCCTTGACAGTTTGCTTTCTCTTTTCATGTAAGATTTTGTTTGCATTTATAATTCATTCTTAATTTGAATAATCATTAGCTGTGGCATGGATTGTGGATGGTGGTTGATAGATTAATGAGGCTTTAGGGCTTTGATTTTGGCTGTGGCCTGAACTTTCTGCTTAATATTAGACTAACTGCAATTGCAAAGTGACCAAACTATATGTGGGGGGAGTGATTGTACCATATGGCAAGAAATCATAAACAATTTTGAAAATGCTTGTATTCTTCTAGATAACAAAGATACATTCTTTACTTTCAAAGTTTTTCTGAACTGAAGGTTTGAACAAGCAAAATGGATTTATATGATATAAATTCCTCCACGCTACTCCTTGTCAGATACTTGGGATTATATTTATTATCTTTCTACATTTCCAATTTTTGAAAATATAAATGTGAAGCATACTTGCATATGTAGATCAGTTTAGATGCACTTATTTTTTTCCTCATCCCAATATTTTTTAGAAATATTGTGGCCCAGTACAATCTTTCTATCGCTTAAGTTATGTCTGTGACCCAATATGTTTAGAAAAAATAATTATCATTAGCTAACTTTTATGAAAAATTTTGAGACTATTTTAATGCTGAGGTAAACAATAAGACGATTCTATTTGAAAGTTGGGAGAAACCTAGGGACATCTAGTCTCGATCCATCATTTGCAACTAAAGCTGGAGGCCAGCACCATTATGCAACTTACCTGCAATCATACAGTTAGTAGCAGTACAGAGAATGAAAACTCTTGTCCTCCTCCCTAGTCTGTTATTCCTTTCCTTAACCAACACCGTAGACAAAGTTAGAAAGCTCTCATTTTGCTCTGATTCGAGCTTATTTTCTGTTGCCCTATTCATTTTCTCATGTAAGTCAGAATCACTGAAATAATTTTTTTAAATGGTCTTCAACTAATGGGCATCTAACTAAAGGCAATTTAGCTAAAGTAGTTATTGTAGGTAATCTGAAGTCAAACACACATAACTCATTTTTATTATTGAACACTTACTGTATGCCGCCCTACTTCATAAAGACTTATAACTTTACCCTTACTTTTTCACTTATTCCTTATTCCAGCCCTATGAAATTAGTTTTACATTATCACCTTTTTTAGACTAAAAGAAAATAAGAGTGGCTGGGAGAAGTTAGGTGGCTTGTCCAAAGTTACAGTTAGTAAATGGGTAGACGAGAGGGGGTGAGTAGAGCCAGCCACTTCCACAAGATTTGGAGAAGTTTCCTTTCTGTAGTTTTCTCATCAACCCATGGACCAGTTCTTTTACACCCTGGATTGATCTCAACTGGCTCCCTCAACTCTGTTCCAGCCCAGCCCTATACAAGGTATACTTGGGTGGCAGCTAATGACATATTATTGAGACATATTTGGGAATAATATGTAACTTTTACAGTTTGAGTATTATTGTTATATAATATTACATTTTAAAATTCATGAATTTTTATTATTTTAAACAAAATTTGCTCACCTGGTTCAATGTACAGGAAATTTAAAACACTTTATAAACTGGTTATTGACTTCTTGGACCTCACAGAGCTCTTACAAAACACCATTTAAATAAACTAAGTGTAAATATACTGGAAACATATGAATTAAATTTCCCTTGAAAGGCACGGGGCTTAGAAATTGGGAAAAAGAGTGCTTTGCCAAGGCATTCTATGTTTTGCCAAACCCCAAATGTTTGAAAAAATAGTTTTAAAACATTGTATTGAATCAAAATGCTACTGAGTATACACATTCCTTAAAAACCTGTGTTTACTTATTGAATCATAAGCCATGTTGTATTGGTACAAATTAAGTGATTATGGGGCAATGTGTCAAACTCTTCAGAATATTAATGTAAATTGTTTGATAATTTAGCAGTGGTCAGGAATTGACAAAGCTAAACAGTGTGTTCTCTGCTGAAGCTAATAGCCATAGAACAGCACAGCCCTAGAATTATTTTTTTCCGGATAAATATCATAGATAATTATTTCAGAAAACAAAAACTTGTTCTTAAATTTAATGATTTACTGGGTATTGAAATGACTTAATAGCTTGAATGGACCGAAGGCTAAAGGAAACAACTTTGCAAATGTGACCTGGTCACAGTAGAACATTGATCTGTGTGTGTGTGTGTGTGTGTGTGTGTGTGTGTGTGTGTGTATGTGTGTAATTTACTTAAATTAGAACCAAACACATTTCTTAATATAAATAATAAGTAGCTCTCTACTTCCTTTGGTGTATAAGTCTCAATTTATATGAACCCTAATAGGAAAAGATTTATGAAATTAGCTTCTGTAACAGTGGGTGGGTATTACCCACTAACTCACTCTTCTGCCAGGTGATCCATTAGAGATTTACTTCTTTGCATATGAATAGGTTTATTGTTTTCTTGTGTCCACTTCTAAAACAGAAATACCCCAGAATGTTAGGTCAATGCTGTCTAGTTTCTTAGCAAGAATTGTTAGAAAAAATTGGTAGATTGACAGCTGGCTGAAAACAAGGCTTTGGAGAAATAGGCTTTACCCTAAAAGTCAGATGGGAAACGTCTGAGACATCGAAAGACTCCCAGTGTAAATGATCTGCAGTATATAAAAAAAAAACAAACAACTTACTTGGCTCTTTTAGTCAGAAATCCATCAAAATGTTCTCCATGTATGACCCTTGGCTCTTTTTGGAACATAGTACTTTCCCATGACTACATCAAGGTACATGCTAAAATGCTCTGTTCCCAATTCTGCTCTTAGTCAGCAATTTCATTCTTCTTTCACTTCTCATACTAAATGTTACCTCTCAAGGAAATAGTTGGGACTATTCTATCTAAAGTAGGTCCTCAAGGTTTCAGTTATCTTCTATTTTATCCTACTTTTTTGTTTCCTTCATAACATTTACTAGAATTTTGAAATATTTATTACTTAAGAATTTTAAATTTACCTCCTCCAGCAGAGGAATTTTGGAGAGGAGTAATGTCTGTCAAATTCACACATGTCTCCCTAGTGCTTAGTATTGTGCTTGGCATTGAACCAAAATACTTTTGAATGAATGAGTAAAGGTTTGATGGCAGAAAGATGACAAGGCTCATATGTGGTGTATCTCCATTGTATCTAGCAATAGCAGGCATCTTGCTGAAATTGAAACAAATTATGGTGTTCCTACCAAATGGAAAGTTAGCAAATTAACTTTTGATGAAATGAGCCAGTGGTTACTGACAGGATTCTATATTTCTTCACTCAGGGCATAAGGTTGAATAAATCTATCTCCTGGAGAGAGTTTCAAGAAGGCTGAGAGATTTCCCATTAAATTTTTGATTCAAAGACTTAACAGACCTGATCATCTAATGTCTGGAGAAAGGAGCAGGTAGAGGCAGAGGCTCCTCCTGTACTAAAGGTCTGAGACCCTGTACTTAGGAAAAGCATCTCTAGCTTTCCATGTGACTAAGCAGGTGAAAGCAGAAGGGACTGAGTAGGGCAGTAGTGGGGTATGGAGGAAATGCTTCATGTAAAATTTCCTGCATGTTGATCTACTTTTGAAAAGGCTAATGTGTATCTGCTGACCTGTAATCAGCTTACTTTCCAAGCAAAGACTTCATAGACGGTGTCAGCCAAAAATCAGTGAGCCTTGATGGAGCCTTCTCACCATGAAAACATCTCTGATTTTTCTCCATATACATAAGGTCTACTTAGAGATTCAAGCTACTAGAAAATAAATTCTCAGAGTTTTTCTCTTTAACTGCTATAAATAAGCTTTGTCTTCTACCTCTCCCTTCTTCTGTATTTTACCACAGTTTTATACCAGTGTCTTATTCCCTCTCTTCCTAGCTCACAAATATCATTTTAGCAACCACCATGTGCCCAGGCAATGGGAATATAGTAGTACGTGAGACAAGTTCCCTTTTCTCATAGTTTATACAGTCTTCTGTGAACCCTCGCAACCTGCCAACATATTCATGGGTGGGGAAATTAAAGTCAGCCAGGCTATTATATAATTTCACTGGCTTTGAGGTTGTTCCTGTATTTGTTACAGTGAGAGGGACAGATGCAAAAAAAAAAAAAAAAAAAAAAAATCTGGGAAACTGGTGAACTTCTGCACGGTGTTCCGTGTCATTTTTCTGTTGCCATAAAAGAAACAAGTAGCCCCATTGGATGATAAAGTGAGAATGTGGCAGGGGTCATGCCAGTGACTGCCTGAGGTGGGAGGAGGTGGCTCTAAGTTCAAGTTGGCAAGGAAGCCAGAATCCTCTCAGACTTGGCTATTATATTGATAAAGTGGCCTTGAGATTTTTACTAACATTTATTTGTCTCTCACATGTTTCTACCCTCATTTTTTTTTCTAGTTTCTGATATTTGGAGTCTATCATAATAAGTTAGAAATTTAAATTTTGATTGTTTTCATTCAAAGTGTAAACATTTCTGGTTGGGCTGAAACTGTCCCATAGATTCTCCATAGAGCATTAATAGAGTACCCCAGTTCATATTTTGAGATGCCTGAAATCACACTGGCAAGGAAAGGGAGAGATCAAAGTTGTAAAGAAAACGTAAAAAACTCTTGAGTGGCTTTTTATAGAAGATGCCATACTGAAAAGTAAAACCAGTTAAGATGGAAATTGTTTTGCCATTAAGAGTGCCTTTCTATTAGAGGAATTTGCTAGATACTGGATAATTTTGATTGAGATGCAATTTATAGGCCATATTAACATTATTATTAACTTGTCAACATTAAAGTTAGCAAATATCATCAAAACGACAAATCACCATTGTCGTTTTGATATTTAACTTAATTTTGATATTTGTTAACGATATGTGTATATATATTGAGAAGACATAAAAATGGAAATTATTTTACATATAAAATATAACTAATAAAAATAAAATCTAACATATATATCCACATATGTGTGTATATGTATATATATGTATACATATATGTATATATGTATATATATATCCATATATACATATATATCAGGTCTTCCTGATATACACACATGCTTTTTTTGGTATATGTGAGATGGATGTGTTAAAAAATACTTGCCAACAGTTCTCCCTATTTTCTCATATAATCATTCTTTGTGTTGCAAATGTATTATTTTTTTGGCCACTTTTTTTTCATTAGCCACATGAACTTGCTAAAATTTAAGTTCATTTTATCAGTAAAAGTCTTATTAGTCTTTGTTACTAGTTAAATTATTTTTTCCCCTAGGATGGAAGAATTTCATCTTTTTAAAAAATAAAATGTAAGGAACTAATGAAGTAGAAATGCTATGATATATTTGATAGATCTGCATATAAATTTTTATTCA
Source organism: Ursus americanus (assembly GCF_024610735.1). Lineage (NCBI taxonomy): Eukaryota > Metazoa > Chordata > Mammalia > Carnivora > Ursidae > Ursus > Ursus americanus. The sequence continues at coordinate 34,155,235 of NC_142143.1, forward strand.
AATTAATTTGTGTATTTTATCAATGCATACTGTTGAGTGGTGGAACCATCTTTCTCCTTTGCTCAGATTTCCAAGCAAAAGGACTTTCTGGCTTAGAGTGATACTTGGCCTCTTTCTTCATTATTTGCATGCTGATCTCCATAGACAAAGGACTGAATTGTTAGATTTTGTAGAAGAAATTATGTGCATTCAACTCATCTCCCTTTTCCCCTCTCTATTTTGGTGCCAGCCTCAACAATTACAATTTTTTGTGCCTTTAGTCTGAAGCTTGCCAGGGGAAGCTTTGAATTCTTACGTCTATTTATGTATGTTTAATTCTAGTTTGAAGTATTAGCAAGCCCTCTATGATGAAGATTTAAAGCAAATTCTCTAAACAGTCTTTCTGTCGTAAAGCTGTTATTTTCACCTCTTCGCCTTTGTTTCTTATGCCTTACGTCTCAATTAATTCCCAACTCAGGAAAGGAAGAAAAGTGGTGTTACTCTTTCAAACTTAAAAACCCAAACACAAAAACAGAGATTTTAGTTTTAATTTTTATTGATAATAGTATGGTAAATATTTTATATACTCACCTTATCCACACGTGGACACCCTAAAATGTATATTGTGAGTGTATATGTACACATACCCACACACTTAGGAATTCTCAAAAAGCTTTCTGTGAAAAAAAAAATTTTTTTGCCATATTGAAGCAACTCTTAGTTGAACAATAAAGTGTAACTTTCAATTCTGATTGAAACATGATTTCCATAGACTTCAGTAATATATGACTTAAAGGTAATTTTATTTTTCTTTTTCATATCAGTTTGAGATACTTTCAGAGCAAAGATTCTGTGTACTTCAATTGTACGTAGGTCAAGAAGATGAGATAAAAGTAACTCAAAATATACTGGAAGGGACTTTAAAAAGAAAGTTTATGCCTCAATGCAATCTTCATCCTGTGCAAATGTTGTAATTAAATTTATTTAAATTATTTTACTTAATCTGATGTCTCAGTGTTCAAGAGGTAACATCATATTAAACCTATTATACTTATTTGCAAATATTTTTCAAAGATAAATCTGGGTCTACATAAAGCAATTGTTTTAAAATTATGAAGCTTTAGAGACCTGTATCCTTAATTTCTCCATTACATTTTTCTCATTGAATTAAATTTTTAATGTTTACAAGCTGAAGGGTTGATGGAATCTATCAACTAACTGCCCAGCAGAACACTTCTCTATGAATACAAGAGCCAAAAAACATACATTAATAGGTTGAATTGGAAACAAATATAAATATGAAAGCTTCTATATAATAAATAAGATGGACATTTCAGGCTTCGATTCATTTTTTTTTTAGCAGCATTTGACTTAATGACTATTCTCTGTCATTTTGGATTCCTTTTCACCTACATTGGAATTATATAGGTTTTCCTCCTACATCTCTGATATCTTCTAGGTCATCTACTTTGTAGGTGCGTTCTCTGCTGTCTGGTTATTCAACGTTGGAATTTTTAAAGGTTTGGTTGTAAGTCGTGTTCCTCCTCACTTTATATTACCTTTCTTAGCCATGTGCATGTATTCCTCACTTTACCTGAGGAAGTTCTTTTTATATTTCTACCCCTAATCTTTCTTCTCAGCATGGATGGATATAGTCACCTCACACCTCACCCTCTTTCAGTTTTCTTCTGAGGTTTCCCTACTGGTCCTGCAGTTTCACCTGTCAGAAATTTAGGAGTTACCACTGACAATTTCCTCTTCCTCATTCTCTGTATCCAGTCCTTTATCACAGCTCATCAAATGTGTATTCTGTATTTCTTTCATCTATTCGCTTTTCCATTGTGACCATCCTAGACCAAATTACCATCATTTCAGACATTAACAACAGTGATTTAGTGCAGATATTATTGATTTCTGACTCATATTGATGTTAATTTTAGCAAAATGAGAGAAAGGTTTCTAGGAGATAGACAGTTTTGGTTGTGTACTATTATATCATTACCAGGAGTTCGGTCAGGAAACAAGGGAGTACTAATTGATTCATTTCTGTAGAGTAAGGGTTAGTATTGACCATAAGTAACAACAAACTTCTTATTCTTCTGGTAACTTACTTAGACCAATATCCTGTAATAAGTTTATCTAGATAAAGTTCTTTTGGTTATATTTGAAAATACAATAGATATTCCACTAAAGACCTTATTTATTGTATTTTAGGTATCCTTAGACTTTCTTCTCTTTTTTTGTATGTGTGGTATTACTTACAGGACTTGGTGACTTGTGAGCGATGTGTTCCAGTAGAGATCCTAGAAGGACATTGATAAATAGTGGAAAGGGTTTTGCGTTTTTATTAGATCAGTGTTTAAATCCTAATTTTGGCTATGTGCTTTTATAAAAACTTGTATGGCTTTCATTGTTTCCCACCTTAATTTCCTCACCTATAAAAGGGTAATAATTAATACTTCTCTTGGGTTATAAGGATTATCAACTAACATACAATTCATGAATCCAAGTCTAGAGCGTTGTGAGCAACATTAATACTATATGTTACAGGAAACATTATTTCAATTTTTAATTTTCTTTACAGAAAGATTAGGATCTAAATTTAATCCAAAATTGGTGGAATTCCATTAACCAAAGTATTTGGTGTATGGTTTGCTTCATTAATATATGCTTTAAAACCTGAATATGTTTCTTCGAAGTGGCTTTAAATTCATTATGGGAGCTATTTGGTGCATACATTACAAACTAATGAATTAGATAAAAATCTTCTGTTTTTGCATGATTCTTAATTTGTCATAGCTGTGATATAAATTACCTTAGAAAGTGCACCTCTAGTAATTCATGCTTATCTTTATAAACCAGTAGTAAAAGACCAATTATGTAATTGTTTACTAAATTTTAAATCGTCCGAATTTTGAATCTGGAAATTTAAAGCCAAAGGACCAATTAAATATAATTTGCCTCTTCTGATGAAAAAATCATGCAACTGTTCTATTTTTTTTTTCTAAGTAGACCATTTTGTGTCCAATTTTCTCCAATGTATTTTACACAAAGCATATGGAATAGTTTTTTTTTTTTTTTTTACATCTTCCACCAGGCATGTGGAGATTGGTGAGAAAATAGATCATAAGAAAACATTTTTTAAAATATATGAAATACATTCAAGATGTGTAAGGGAAACCAAACACAGATTTTACATGGCTTAGCCTATTTAAAAGGGGTGAGAAAAGCACTGGATTCAAAACCTTGATCTCACTTTCGTTCAAATTCTAAGTATGAATAAATGGTCAAGTAATATTTTTTGTTTTCTATCATTTTCATGATGCAAAAAAAATTCAATTAATACTTGATTAAGTTAGTGACTACATTTTAAGACTCTGCTAATACTTAAATCAAACAGAAGAAGTAAATACAGTTCCTCTGGAGCAACAGCTATATAACAATCACATATTATATATTAGAAATGGACATTCTCATAGTCATTGACATCCACACAAATAAAACTTTAAGAAGTAGAGGAAACTCAGGGCAAATTTTTTAAAAAGACTTTATTTATTTATTTATTTATTTATTTATTTATTTATTTATTTATTTATTTATTTATTTTAGAAAGTGCATGAGGGGGAGACACAGAAGGGGAGAGGGAGAGAGAATCTGAAGCAGACTCTGCTGAGCACAGAGTCTGACACGAGGCTCGACCTCACAACTGGGAGATCATGACTTGAGCTGAAAACCAAGAATCAGACGCCTAACCAACTGAGCCACCCAGGAGCCCCAGGGGAAATTTTTTAGTCTCTTTCATGTTCTTTTAGCATGGCATCAGAACATGTGTAAAATGTAATTGTATACCTTTGTAAAAATGAGATTTTGGACTATTTATGGTTTCTTAATTTCAAAGCACGATGCTAATAACTTTATGTACATTTCCATTATCATAACAACATTCTACATAGTGAGGTACAAGGAATAAAATTTTCTTTTTTTAAATTGAGGAAACAGGCTTAAGGGTATTAAAAAATATGTCTAAGTTACATTTCTATGATGTACAAGAGTTGGATTTTAATTTCAGACTTTGGATTTGAGAACTTAGTTTCTAAATCACTAAAGTATACTACTTTTTATATGAGTATATTGATAACCCAAGAGAAGGTATTATTATATCTTGCTACATTCACATACAGTGACATATCTGTAATTATACATACATTGTCTCATTTTAGTTTTAAGACTAATCACATGAGTTCTATAGATAACAAATTTTAGGCTTAGGTTAAATTAGTCTCAGATCAAATAGAAAGTGTCAGAGTTGAAATTTTAAGCTAAAGCCCTCTGACTATTCATGTCTTAGAAGGGATTGTTATTCTAGTTGTGCGAGTTCAATTTACTGATTTATAAACGTGCTTTGTATATTCTTTTTGAGGATGCCACACACTTATAAGATTACTAGGTAATATATTTTCTTCCTTCATTCAACAGCAATTTGTTTACTTTTTTAAAAAAAGATTTGTTTATTTTAGAGAGAGTATACAAGTGGGGGAAGGGGCAAAGGGAGAGGGAGAGAGAGAATCTTAAGCAGACTGCACACTGGACATGGAGCCTGATATGGGGCTCCATTTCACAACCCTGACCTGAGCCAAAACCAAGAATTGGCTGCTCAACCAACTGAAGTCACCCAGGCACCCCAGAAATTTGTTTACTTTCTGCTATTAGCCAGATATATATTACCATGAATATAATTTTTTTTTAAATTGAAGCTAGCCCTTTAAAACACTACAGTCTTGATTAAAAAAAAAAAAAAAGACAAACAACTGATTGTAATGTAGTGAGATAAGTACTTTCCTTAGTAATATGAGAAACTCTTTAGGAAGTCCTGTGGTGTTCACTCTACTTTGCATTGGGACAATCTGGAAAAAGATTATTCTCAAGCCCTGGGATAGAGTAAAACTAATTACTAAATTGCCCTAAATAATGTGCTCTTATCCTTAGAGTTAATGTACTACAAGTTTATTCAGTTAAGTATGCTTGGGGTACCTGGGTGGCTCAGTCGGTTAAGTGTCCTACTTTTGGTTTTGGCTCAGGTCATCATCTCAGGGTTGTGAGATTGAGCCTAGTGTTGGGCTCCTTGCTGGGTTTGGAGCCTGCTTAAGATTCTCTCTGTCCCTCTTCCTCTGCCCCTCTCCCTCCCTCCCTCCCTTTCTCTCTCTCTCTCTAAAAAATAAAAAAGTATGCTTTAAGCAGCTCTGCTTGACAAATCTTGCAACTGACTCTGTTGATCTATCCTTGGCTGCTGCCAACAAGGAACACACGATGAAGACAAAGAATGAGAGACCACATTCCAAAACAATGTTAACTGTATAAAGGCAGGGAACTTTCTGCTTTGTGCATGAGTGTATTTGAAGCTTTTGGTAAAGCCTGGTTTAGTGTAAGTGCTCAAATAACTTTGGAATAAATTTATGTTTGGGGCACCTGGGTGGCTCAGTTGGTTAAGTGTCTGACTTCAGCTCAGGTCATGATCCTCTGATGATGATGGAGCCCCAGGTCAGGTCCCTGCCCAAGAGGGTGTCTGCTTGTTCCTCTGCCCCTCCCCCTGCTTGTGTCCACTCTCCCTCTCTCTCTCTAAATATATAAAATCTTTAAAAAAAAATGAATGATTGAAAGAGAAAGTAAACTTTGACACCAGATACATCTAAAACGTATCCTCTAGCTTCTACCTTCTTGACTTCAGGGCTCTGGGGAATAAATGCATCCAACTTATATAGTAGTTCTGAGGACTGAAAATAATGTATGTGAATTATAGATTCCTTTATAAAATGTAATAATTCTTAAAATTGATACATACATATAAAAATCATCCAGTAATATCACAAGACAATTGTAAAACCCAATGAGTCATAGAAAGGGTAAAATGCTGAATGAGTCGAAGAGATAGTATAGTGAACTGAACTTGAGCTTCATTGATAGAATTTCATTATGTTTCTGGGTTCTGAATTTCATACCTCTTCTTTAAGCACATTGTTTGTGCTTAAAACACATGTCTCTCCTATAAAGCTTAGATAGTAATACTTATGGGGTTTACAGGCCTGGAGATTGACTAACATGGTGCCTGACAAGTGGCAGGGATTCCTTAAATGGTATCTAGCTGGTGATTATTGTGGATTGGAACTGTCAAGGAAAGTTTTACATAAGAGAAAAACGATAAATAAAAGAAAAAACAGTTCAAAACTACAAAAAAAAAAAAAGGTAAGTACTTTAATCATTAGAGAATGGGGTGACATAATAAATTTTGCAAATTTATATGTAAAAGCTAAAAGGTTTGTTGCTTCAAAATTTATGTAAGAAGCAGTATTTCACATAAAACTCTATAGCCATAGCTAACTTTGCTTACAAATAAGAACTAATATATATTAATTGTTCCACTATGAGCACTTTTAGTGGTAATTTGTTTAGTCCTTTAAAAGTTAATGATATTAGTATTATTATATCTTTTGTGGATGAGGAAAGTGAGGTTTTAAAAAGATTAAGTTATTTGGCCAAGGTCATACCTTCATTAAATGGACTTTGAAAGTATTTATCTACTGACCTGGTATTTTTCCAAATGTGGGTCATGGAGACACTTGTATTAGTACCTGTGATATTTTGAAAATACAGATTTCTGGGCTTTACCATGGATACACTAAATTGAAATAGCTTGGTATGGACCAGGAATCCATATTTTTAATAAACAATCCAGAAGAATCTTATATATAATTGAAAACCATTCACTTATCTTTACCATAAGAATTCAGATGCTAGCCAAGGATTTTTTTAAGTGGTGCTTTGTGAGTTAACTAGGTTGCCTTCAGTTTCCTCATCTACAGAGTGGGGAAAATAATAGTTTCTGTTCATATAATTATTTTGAGGATTGCATAAGCATGTATAAAGCCTTCAGTACAGAATCCGGTAAATTGTTAGAATTCAGTAAAGTCAGCTACCATTTAGTCCTTTCCTTCGATACTGCCTTGTGCTGGAATGAGCCTCAGAGGTCAGCTTACTCATTTTAATCACTACTAGCCTCACATTCCTTTTCTCAAACTGAAGAGCCCTAATCTTCTGCTTTTTTGTGGAGACATTCCATCATCTTAGCCATTTAAATTACCTCTTCCTGAGCTTTTTCCATCTACATTTTATCTTTCATTTCTCTATCAATCACACTACAGAATATTGCAGATGGGGCCTTGCAATAATTTCACAGGAGGATAAGCTTATGTTTTGTGTTAGTTTCGTACCCTTCCTAATGCTGCCCAGCCGTTTTAGTCTTTTTGTGCACGTTTAGGGGGAAAAAAGCCGAATCATTTAGTTTCCTTTTCCCAGATTGGAACTAAGAGCTCAGAGACCATCATCTTAAAAAATAGTGCTTAAATTTGTTTTCTTTAAATGTATTATCTTAATTAAAATAAAAACTTTATATCCTCATAGTGCTTTATGATTCAGAAAATCCATTTGATCAGAAGCCGTAAAGGTACCATCTCATTATATATTTTTACTGTTCTATAGCATTTCTTTTTTTTCTTTTTTTTTAAAAGATTTTATTTATTTATTTGACAAAGAGACAGCCAGCGAGAGAGGGAACACAGGCAGGGGGAGTGGAAGAGGAAGAAGCAGGCTCCCAGCAGAGGAGCCTGATATGGGGCTCGATCCCAGCACTCTGGGATCACACCCTGAGCCGAAGGCAGACGCTTAATGACTGAGCCACCCAGGCGCCCCATCTACAGCATTTCTTAAAACACATATACACACCCACACAGGCATAATGCCAAACCAGATATTTTTCACCCCTCAATTCAAACCTTATTCTACAACCAATATGAGATTGGATTTAAGAATTAATCCTGTAGCACATATATCCTGTAAGAAAATAAATTTTTGAGATATTTTTGTAAGAATAAGAAATATTTAAAGAAAGTATATATATTGTCAATTATTAGATGTGATTAAACCAAAGTCTCCTGATTTCTAACTCATTTAAACTGTGTTCAACTGAGTTTTGGTGGATGCCCCTAGATAGCTTAGCTCATGGATGGACCAGTGGACCCTGAACAATCAAGCCCTTCAGCCTTTTCACCACAATAGCCAAATTTCAAGTGTTATTACCTGGCATAAATCTTTATCTGAAGAAAAGATGTCATGGTTAAAACAGGATTGAAAGCTACCGTACTGGTTTATAGACAATTTTTTAAAATCCCCATCATCAAGTAAAAGACAAGTTTTGTTTTTTTGACAGATAACCCCCTAATCTCAGGGACTTAAAACCATGCTAAATATTCAAGAAAGGACTGTGTTTCATTTTGTCCTCCTTTAGGGACCATGTACAGTGTCTCTGTTTACTCTGAAAAAGAAAAATTTAGATGTCCCAGGGATGATACTGTTGGGTATATCTGCTGACTTTTCATCATCCAAGCAAATCACAGTCATGCTTAACCTCAAGAAGTAGCTTGCTCCTACTCTGTACCATTATGGAGGAAATCTGAAAATATCAGAAAATCAAATGACCACTACAAATTGCTAATGTTATGTAAGAAAGAATGGTGAATAAAATGGAAGATAAAAACACCTAATCTCGGGGCGCCTGGGTGGCGCAGTCGTTAAGCGTCTGCCTTCGGCTCAGGCTGTGATCCCAGCGTTCTGAGATTGAGCCCCACATCAGGCTCTTCTGCTGGGAGCCTGCTTCTTCTTCTCCCACTCCCCCTGCTTGTGTTCCCTCTCTCGCTGGTTGTCTCTCTCTCTCAAATAAATAATCTAAAAAAACCCCACACATTCTTAGATTAATAGTTTGTGTCATAAGCAAGAAACTAGCTGGTACTTTTTTTTTTTTTTTTTTTTTGCATATACTTTCTGCAAGCCTATGATTAATGCCATTTATCAACTCCACAGATTTGAACCAAATGAATATATTTTTATATCTAATCCAAGAAGAGTTATAAGAGTCATTATTTTATCAGTATTTCTTCCAACATTCCTCTAATTGGTAGTCTTGAAGCAACAAATGGTGTAGAATTGAGCATGATAGGTATTTTTTTTTTTTTTAAACAAATATCTCAGGTGAACTCATTGCAAAGTTTAAAAAGAAAGGCTGGTCTCAGAAAGTGGAGGAGGGTATTTCTGCTGGTGAGCAAGGTTGGGCACATTTGAAGGTTTGACTTTCTTCAGATTCATCTCTTCTCTCAGTTTTTCTCCCCTAACATAAAAAACATGGCAATGTTATGCATTTGATTTATGTTTTAATTCTACAGTCAGCCTAATTAGATTTTGGGTGAGACTTTTAGCCATGCCTCCTTTATAACTATTACAAAATAAGATACTCATTTAAGGCACAATGGGAACTCTATCATTCTCTGACTTCTTGAGATGACAGTTTAAAAATCTGAGCCTATCTTTGACATTTATGAAGCTCTTCACAGTTGTTAGAAGTAGCCAGCCAATACTGGAGATCTCAAAGTTTTCCCCTCAATTGGCATTCTATCTCAAAAGTGATGCACAATAATATAAAAATCCTGATGCATTTGCATGTCCTAGATTACTAGCATTACATTTCCTTTAGGAAAAAAAAAAAAGACTGTTATGATCAAGCTCCAAGAGGATAGCAAAACAACACAGAATTCCACACTGAGAGTCTCTTTTGTGGAACCACCCCTGGTACTAAGACTATAAATGTAGGTAGTTCAATAGAGTGAATTAATTACAGGGAACTAGAAGAGCTAGGAAGTCAAACAAAGGATGGTGAGGCAATCAAAAGTTACTAACAGCAGATGACCATGATCGCCTTTGGATTTGAGAAAAACAGGGGGGATGATGGTATTGTTATGGTTGAGAGAGTCTGAATTGTGTGAATGGAGGTCTGGGGCCTTGGATTCCTCAGGAGATTTATGTAGATCCATGCTCAGAATAAAGACAGCCAGAAGAAAAGTAGCAAGCACAAAGTAGTTTATTAAAGCAAAAGTACAAACTCCAGGTGGGAGAGTGGGCAAGTTTCTGAGGTGGAACTGGCCCCTAGGTTGTTTTGGAAGTGGATATTATTGGGTCTCTCTGGGCTGGGAGGAGTGGTGACCTACAGTAAGGTGATCTCTAGTGGAGACTGTTTGTAATCTTTTGGGAAACTCATCCCACAGGTTGGGGGGCGGGGGGTGTTGACCCTACAAGGTTTGTACTGGAATCCTCAAGGCAGCATTTCTCCATCAGCTGGGGCTTTCCCACAATGCAAATGCACTGTAATGAGTCTAAGGGTTATGCTGGGCAGAGGTAGAAGAGGACACATGTTCTGCACGTGTGGCTCTTGATTTGTCAGGTCCAAGGTCTTGGAAGCCACAGGGTCAGGATGTTGAGCTCTTAGGCTTATAATGTGTAGCTTTTTTTGTTTTGTTTTTTGAAATCACTGTTCTTGCCTCCAGTTCATTCATGCCTCTCTTATTCCCCTTCAAAGACTTGGGACTCTGCCTTTGGGCATTCTTTCCACTGCTCCAGTCTAGCTTCTACCCAATAGTATGACCAGTGTCTGTCAGGTCCAATCAGTGGAAATTGGAACTATGTTGGAGGCTGTCTAATGGGAGTTGGAAAAATGGAGTAGAAACAAAGTCTTGGTTGTTTCCTTTCCTTGAATTCTCCAAACTCATTATTGTATTTCTGTTGGCTGAATCCAACTAGAATCCTCTTGGGAAATGATCCTTGGAAAGATAATTTAAGGGATTCAGTATCCATCAATGCAAATTAGGTTAGAAGAAGTTCAGGGAATGAATGGATTAAGAGCAAATGGAGAAGTGATGAGCACACTCATTTTCATGACCACTCTTTGGAGGGTAGTAAGGTATTTGAATTCCTAAGAAATCATCATAACATTTTAAATTTTTATTATTTTTTAAAACTCATCTTGTTCCTGAAAGATTGCCTTAAAACTTTCTTTGGTAATCAGTTATAATTGGGTCTAATCGTTGCCCCTTGAGGAATTTCTTTATTCCTTTTCTGATCACTGATTTAACACCAATAGCTATTCTTGTTCATTAAGGAAAGTGGTTATAAAACACAACCATATTCACTTTTATCCTTGACTTCTTAATGTTAGTATAATCGTACTTGGCATTCTTTCTGATGTATGTGTTACATCTTAAAATCATCAATGAATATTATGGAGGCTCCCATTTCCTCTTTAATGCTTTCCCCAAAACATCTTTGATTTCCTGTAGTCTATAGTATCTTTTATTATGAAACAGACACCACATGCATGATATTGATCAACTGGTAGTTTCAATTGTCATGGCAACTTTGAAACACAGTATAGCAGATTTACTGAAGCTGAACGTAAGTGTACCCTATGACCAATAATTCTGCTCCTTGACGGTGCTCTTTAAGACATTAAAAGACATTAAAGTTCATAGCAATGTTATTTGCAATAGCTCCAAAATGGAAACAATCCAAACTCTCATTAGTAGTAAAATAAATAAATTGATTTACCAATAAAATCAATTATTATAAATAATTTGAATTATCTACAGCCATACAAGTCATTATGGGTGAAGCTATTTGAAAGAAGCTAAACACAAGAGCATATATGATTCCATTAATATAAGACACAAGAGAAAAAATATTTAACCTATGCAAACAGAAGTCAGCATAGATTTCCCTTGGTGGTGTGGGGATAGTGACTAGAAGGGAACAAAAGAGGGGCTTCTGTGGTGCCAGCCATGGTGTATGTCTGTGCATGTGAAAATTTTACCAAACAGTACACGTTATGGGCTGAAAAGTGTGTCCCCTCAAAATGTATATGTTGAAGCCCTATCACCTAGTACCTAAGAATGTTAATGTTTTTGGAGGTAAGTTCTTTAAAGAGGTGGTTAAGTTAAAATTAGGCCCCTAGGATGGGCCCTAATTCAATCTGACTGATATCCTTATAAGAAGAGGAGGTTAGGTAATACAGAAAACAGGCAAATATGTCCAGAAGAAAGACCATGTGAGGGTCTAGTCAGAGGGTAGTCATCTGCTGGCCAAGGAGAGCAATCTCAGAAGAAACCAAACCTGCCAACCCCTTGGTCTCAGGCTTCTAGCCTCCACAGCTGTGAGAAAATAAGCTTCTGTTATTTAAGCCACCCAGTCTATGCTATTTTGTTAAGATAGCCATAGCAAACTAATACACAGGTGTATTATTCTTTATGCATACTATACTACACTAATTTTTAAACTTATTATAACGTGATACTACTTTCTATGTAATAATACTTGGCAAAGTCCTGGACAATACTCTATTTTAATGTATCTATAGCAAAACATATGAACATTCACACTAAGTGGGATAAATAAATTAAAAAAAAAAAAAAAACTATACTAGCCCCTCTTCCATTTGTGTCAGATTTAGCTGGTAAATGAATTTTGGCATCAAACTAACAAAAAAATTGAAAAGTAAAAGGAAGTCCTTTAGTTTTTAGAGCTTTATGGATTTGGAAATGTGGATAAGTCATTGTGGAACTGGTCTAAAATAATTTTTAGGGGTGCCTGGGTGGCTGAGTTGATTAAGTGTTTGCCTTCCACTTGGCTCATGATCTCCGAGTCCTGGGATCAAGCCCCACATCAGGCTCCATGCTCAGTGGGGAGTCTGCTTCTTCCTCTCCCTCTGCTCCTCCCCCTTCTTGTGTTTTCTCTCTCTCTCTCTCTCAAAAAAATGAATAAAATCTTTTAAAAATAACAAAAAATAAAATAATTTTAAAATAAATGCATAATAATGTGAATCTGCAACTGCTATTTTTCACTGTAGTACCATCAATTGCCTTCTCAAATAACCTTGGAATTTTCACATTGTCATTTGAACCACCAGGACCCTTAAAATGTTGTAGGCACCTTGAGTTAGAGCACAGTAAATAATAAACACAGGGTCTTTGTGAGACTTTGGATCTACTGTGAGTCTTGTAGTATAATACAGCCAATATATTAAAAAAGCTAATAAAGTGAGACTGTACGAATAAAAGAACTTATGGAGTACTACGAAATATGCCCCTGGAAATTATACTCCTTTGAGCCCAACTTCAATTCCTAGTAAAACTATGTCATTAACAAAGAATAGTATTGGGACTATTAAATAGGTTTAAAAATACCATGAGTAAAACTTGATAGTCTTTTACTGGAATTATAAAATAGAGCTGATAGAAAAATAACACTTTCATCCTTATTCAGAAAGTCACTTGATCACATCTCAGGGGAAATGCATGATCTCATTTCAGGCCAAAGGAGGCATGCACCATCCTAAGCCCCGTTATTTTCAATTTACGTGGTCAAATCCATGTGATACTGAAAACAGTTCCTACTTTCATTTGCTGAACTGTATGGTTCTTGCATAAATGAAAAAGTTTCACAAATCGGTATTTAAGTAAATTGCCAAATGCCAGTGTGTGTCGCTCACAAACTCTATAGTTTGCTGTTTTTCTGGGAGGTAAGAAGGTGCTGAAAACACCTGTGACGACTCCTATAAAATTGAACTTCTGTTTAATACAGGAGGAGAATGGTAGAAATCTATGTCAAAGAAAGGTTAAAGAGAGGAAATGACCTTTTGAGGAAGAGACATGATATTGTGAATATTTATCTAATATCCCTGGTCTTCTTCAATTCATGCATGAGACCCACGAGGCTACCATTTTCTTAACAGCCTTTTTTTTTTTTTTTTTAATGGCAAAACCAAAGAGTATTTGACCATGGTGATAAATTTGTGACTATTAATTTCAGAAGTTGAGTTCTAGATGTAATAATTAAAAAATGTTATTTGCTGATCTGTATGGTTCCTGCATAAATGAAGAAGTTTCACAAATCTGTATTTAAATAAATTGTCAAATCCAGTGTATGTCACTCACAAACTGTAGTTTGCTCTGCATATTCTTCGCCTGTCTTTCAGTTTGGGACAGTGAAAACCTGGCAGGAATTTACCTCAACCACATTAGATTACCAATGACTGAGAGTTGAGGGGCAGAGCGTATTGTCTAACTTGTATTGGTATAAGAGAGCAGGGAACTTTCACATCACATCTAGAGAATTTATCTAGTTATTGTTATGTCTACTGTGAACAATGTATTGTGCTGGAAATTTACATACAATATCTATAATTCATAAGGCAATGAATGTTCAGAATAACTGAGCATCTTGCCCATGTTTCTCTAGGATGCAGCTGACAAATCTGGAATTTGAACCTGGCTATTCAGTCTTTAAAACGTACCTAGAGAAAATATGTAAGATGGGTGGGGGTAGTGTTTAAAAATAAACAGCAGTTTGTGGGAGTTTGGAAAAGAACTTTGATGTCAAGTCTAACAAAGTGAGCAAGAGAGAAAATTCTAGTTGAGGAAACAAAATGCCAAGCACATTAACTCACTAGAAGAAATGTTAGATCTGTAAGAGTAAGGTGTCTGAAAAATAGAAAATTGAGATATTTTTTAAGATAAAGATATGCTTTGCTATACTTTTTTCAATATTCTTTGGATACTTCATGTAATTGTAGAATGAATCACCAGGCTATCAATATTTGGTTGGAATATTAGGCACATATATAGAGCTCTATTTGGAGAAGCTAGATATTGGGAAAAGAATTTTAATATTTCTCTTCCTCAGGATAAAATATTATTTTCTTATTATTAGAAATCAGGATATATCCTTTAGTGGTTTGGTCCTCTGAGAAACCCCATAAACCCCTGGTAATAAGCTTTACTTATTTTTGTATAATACTTCTGATAACATTTATCTTAGCCTGTTCTGTTAAGCACTTTTTTCTTCTATGCTACACTTTTGCTATCTCCTTGTTAACTGCTTGCTATATCCTTTGTAGGTATCCCCAGTATGTAGTAGAATGCCTACCCTACAGTAAATACTAAATATTTCCAGAATATGTCCTCTATTTGACCACCCTTTTCTATATTTCTGGATAGTGTGGGGGTTGGGGAAGGGTTACAGAGCATAAATCTCTCCAGTACTCCTGATTTGAGATGCAAACATAACTAGAAGAGGAAATGCATTAATTTGCTGAGGCCCTCACTTAAAGGGCTCCGAGAGAATGAGGTACAAAAGAAGGGAAATTTAGATAGTACTGCCAAGAGAGGGAACCCCACTTAGAACCACAGACAGGGTTGTGTTGGGTATTATAAAATCATAGCACATTGCTAATTTTACAAATAAAGCAACCAGAGTTTAAAAAACTGAAATGTCTAGCTCCAGGTTATTAATTCAAGAAGCCCTCTCAAACATACGTGGAATATTATTAATAATATGTTAGACCACAAGACAATATTAATAAATTTAATATTAACATTGTATTAAACATCTTTTCTGATCACATCATTTTACATTCTTGCAAATCTCTGAATATTAATAGAAAATGGACACTCCTCTCTGCTTCTGCAATCTCTTGCAATGTCATACATCACATAGTCTCTCAAAAACTCCATTATACTGGGGGCACCTGAGTGGCTCAGTCAGTTAAGTGACTGCCTTTGGCTTAGGTCATGATCCCAGGGTCCTAGGATCAAGCCCTCATTGGGCTCCCTGCTCAGCAGGGAATCTGCTTCTCCCTCTCCTCCTGGCTTGTGCTCTCTATTGCTATCTCTGTCTCTGTCTGTCTGTCTGTCTCTCTCAAATAAATAAACTCTTTGGGGGGAAAAAGTATAAAAAAAAAAACAAAAAACAAAAACCCGCAACTCCATTACACTGATATCTTAGTATTCCTGGGAATACAGTTGTCTAATAAGCCACCTGAAAGTTTTTAGAGCCCTCTAAGAAACACAGACCTCACTCTGATAACTACTTCTGTAGCAGATATTTAATAACTTTCTGGCACTTCTCATTGCTTTAGGAGAACACTGTGGCCAAAATATTTTTTCTTCTTCCTATAGCTGAATTCTTATAACCAAATGTTTATAAGACTCTGTACTTGAATTTTAGTAACTTCAAGATACGCTTTGCTGCTTTGTGTTCTTTATAGTTTATCATTGATTAATCTCTGCTCTTTTAGGTAATAAGTGAAGGCCTACTTTCATTCAACACAGCTATTTCTTTGACACACTGTTACATAGTTTCAGGTGTACAAAATAGATTCATCAAGTCTGTACATTACGGTATGCTCACCACAAGTATAGCTACCATCCATCTCTATACAATTCTATTAAAATACCATTAACTATATTCCCTATGCTGCACCTTTTATGCCCATGACATATTCATTTCATAACTAGAAGCCTGTATCTCCTACTCTTTTTCACCCATTAGGCCTATATCCTACATCATCCCCCCAGGCAACTATCAGTTCTCTGTATTGGTGTTTTTCTGTTTGTTTTTTAGATTCCACATATAAATGAAATCATATGGTATGTGTCTTTCTCTGACTTATTTTCCTTAGCATACATAATACCCTCTAGGTTCATCCATGTTGTCACAAAATGGCACAATCTCATCCCATTTTTATAGCTGAGCAATACTTCATTGTATGTGTACATGTATCTGTGTATGTGGGTACACACCACCTTTATCCATTCATCCATCAATGGACACTTGGGTCACTTCCATATCTTGGCTATTGTAAATAATACTGCAATAAACATAGGGGTACCTGTACCTTTTTGATTTAGTGTTTTTATTTTCTTTAGATAAATACCCAGTAGTGGAATTAAAGGATCATATGGTATTTCTTTATTTAATTTTTTGAGGATCCTCCATATTGTTTTCCACCGTGGCCACACCGATTTACATTCCCAGCAACAGGGTACGAGGTTCCATTTTCTCCACATCCTAGCCAACTCTTGTAATTTCCTGTCTTCTTGATTCCACCCATTCTGATTGGTATAAGGTGATATCTCATTGTGCTTTTGATTTGCATTTCTCTGATGATTAATAGTTTTGAACATCTTTTCATATATATGTTGGACTTCTGAATGCCATCTTTGAAAAAATGTCCAGATCCTCTGCTCCTTTTTAAATTAGATTATTATTTTTTTTATGTTGATGTTTTTCTGATGTTATATAAGTTCTTTATATGTTTTAGATATTGACCCCTTATCAGATATATCACTTGGAAATATCTTCTCCCATTCAGTAGGTTACATTTTCACTTTGTTGGTTTCCTTCTGGGCAAAACCTTTTTATTTTTGTATAGTCCCAATAGTTTATTTTTGTTTTTGTTGCCCTTGCCTGAGGAGACATGTCTACAAAAGGCTGATGTCAAAGAGGTTACTGTTTGTTTTTTTCCAAGAGTTTTAGTTTCATGTTTCACAGGTTTTTATTCCATTCTGAGTTTATTTTTGTTTATGGTGTAAGAAAGTAGCTGAGATTCATTCTTTTGCATTTAGCTGTCCAGTTTTCCCAGCATCATTTGTTGAAGAGACTGTCTTTTCCCCATTGTATGTTTTTGCCTCCTTTGTCATAGACTAATTGACCACATAAGCATGGCTTTATTTCTGGGCTCTCTCTTCTGATGATCTATGTGTCAATTTTTGTGCCATACTGTTCCGATTACTACAGCTTTGTAGTATATCTTGAAATTTTGGATTTGAGTACCTCCAGCTTTGTTCTTTCTTAAGATTACTTTGGCAATTTGGGGTCCTTTGTAGTTCCATACAAATTTTAGGATTATTTCTTGTAGTTTTGTGAAAAATGCCATTGGAATTTTGATAGAAATTGCATTGAATCTACACAATGCTTTGGATAGTATGGATATTCTAACAATATTGATTCTTCCAATTCATGAGCATGGACTATCTTTTCATTTGTGTTGCTTTGAGTCTCTTTCGTAAGTATTTTATAGTTTTCAGATACAGATTTTTCACCTCCTTGGTTAAGTTTTTTTCCTAGGCCTATTGTTCTTTTTGGTTCAATTATAAATGGCATTCTTTTCTTAATATCCTTTCCTACAATTTTATTATTACACAACCAATTTCTGTGTATTTATTTTGTATCTGAATTCATTCATCCATTCTAATAGATTTTTGGTGACATTTTCAGGGTTTTCTATATGTAGTATCATGTCATCTGCAAATACTAACACTTTAACTTCTTCCTTACCAATTTGGATATCTTTTATTTTTCTTATCTGTTTGCTGTGGCTACAACTTCCAATACTGTGTTAAATAAAAGTGGTGAGAGTGGATTTCTTTGTCTTGTTCCTGATCTTACAGAAAAAGTTCTTAGGTTTTCATCGTTGAGTATGATGTTGGCTGTGGGGTTTTCATACATGGCCTTTATTATATTGAGGTATGTTCCCTCCAAATATTATGAACAGTGTTGAATTTTGTCAAATGCTTTTTCTGCATCTATTGAGATATTTTTTCCCTTCTTCTTGTTAATGTGATTCATCACACTGATTTGTGAGTATTTAACCACCTCTCATCCCTGGAAAAAATCCTACTTGGTCATGGTGAATGATTTCTTTAATGTGTTATTGAGTTCTGTTTGCTAGTATTTTGTGGAGAGTTTTTTGCACCTACATTCATTAGAGATATTAGCCTATAGTGTTTTTTGTTTGTAGTTCCTTTTGGTTTTGGTATCAGAGAAATGCTGGCCTCAGAATGAATTTTCAATTTTTCCTTCCTCCTCTATTTTCTGGAATAGTTTGAGAATAAGATATATTAACTCTTCTTTAAATGTTTGATGGAATTCAAGAGAAAAGTGTTCCTGAACTTTTGTTTGTTGGGAATTTTTGGATTACCAATTTTAATTTCATTACTAGTAATCTGTTCAGATTTTCTACATCACCTTGATTCAGTTTGGAAATTGTATATTTCTAGGAATGTATCCATTTTTTGGTTGTCCAATTTGTTGGCATACGATTTTTATAATATTTTCTTATAATCCTTCGTTCTTTTGTGGTGTTTATTTCTCATTCTTCATTTCTGATTTTATTTATTTGAGTCTATTCTTATTTCTCTGGTTTATTTACTAATTTTGTCAAAGAATCAGCTCCTAGTTTCTTTGCATTTTTCTATTGTCTGTTTTTTTGTTATTTTTTTAGACATCTCTATTTTATTTACTTCTCTAATCTTTATCTTTCCTTCCTTCTACTAGCTTTGAGCTCTGTTGTTCTTTTTCTAGCTCTTTCAGGTAAAAGGTAGGTTATTGGAGATTTTTCTTATTTTTCTTAATTTCTTATTGAGGTAGGCCTGTATTGCTATAAACTTCCCTCTTAGAACTCATTTTCTGCATCCCAAAGATTTTGAGTGCTGTGTTTTTATTTTCATTTGTGTGTGTGTGTGTGTGTGTGTGTGTGTGTGTATATATATATATATATATATATATATATATATATATATATATTTTATTTCCTTTTTTATTTCTTGGTTGACCCATTCATTGTTTAGAGGCATGTGTTTAGCTTCTATGTACATGTATATTTTCCAGATTCTTTCTTGTAATTGATTTCTAGTTTTATACTATTTTGGGTCAGAAAAGATACTTAATATGATTTCAGTCTTCTTAAATTTATTGAGTCTTGTTTTGTGGCCTAGCATGTAATATATCCTGGAGAATGTTCCATTTGCACTTGAAAAGAGTGAGTTTCCTGCTGTTTTGAGATATATCTGTTAGGTTCATCTGGTCTAATGTGTCACTCAAATCATCTATTTCCTTGTGTTTTGTCTTTATTGATATAAGTGGGGTCTTAAATTCTCCTGCTGTTATTTTCTTCCTGTGTCTGTTAATAATTGTTTTATATATTTTGGTGCTCCTGTTTTGGGTGCATAGATACTTAAAATTGTTTTATCTACTTGTTCGATCCTTCCTTTTCATTATGTATTGTCCTTCTTTGTCTCTTT
This sequence comes from Ursus americanus, assembly GCF_024610735.1. NCBI lineage: Eukaryota > Metazoa > Chordata > Mammalia > Carnivora > Ursidae > Ursus > Ursus americanus. Next base: position 34,175,004 of record NC_142143.1, read on the forward strand.
TTACAGTCTTCGTTTTAAAGTCTATTTGGTCTGATATAAGTATTGATACCCCAACTTTCTTTCAATCCCATTTGCATGGTGTATTTTTTTCTAGCCCTTCACTTTCAGTTTGCATGTATCTTTAGGTCTGAAGTGTCTATTGTAGTAAGCAAACAGATGAGTCTTTTTTTTATACCTTTAGTCACCCATGTCTTTTGATTTGAGCACTTGGTACATTTACATTTAAAGTGATTATTGATAGCTATGTACTTACTGCCATTTAGTTACTTGTTTTCCAGTTGTTTGTGTAGTTCTCTGTTCCTTTCTCCTCCTCTTGGTCTCTTTCATTGTGGTTTGACAGCTGTCTTTAGTCTTATGCTTGGTTTTCTCCTCCCCCTCTCTTTTTATGTATCTGTTACAGGTTTCTAATTTGTGGTTACCATTAGATTCATATATCATATGTGTATAGCAGTCTATATTAAGTTAATTGTTGCTTAAGTTTGAACACATTCAAAAAGAACTAAATTTTTCCTCTCCCCCCTCCACATTTTATATATAGGATGTCATATTTTACATTTGTTTATTTTGTGTATGTCTTAACTGTTTTATGTGGACATGTGGTTTTCCTACTTTTGTGTTTTAATCTCCATACAGGCTTTGTATATGATTAATATATTTCCTTTATTATATGTTTGTACTTATCTGTGAAATTTTTTCCTTTCATAATTTTTTTTTTACTTTTATGGCCTTTGTACTCAAAGAGTACCCTTTAACATTTCTCATAAGACCAGTTTAGTGTTGATGAACACTTTTTTTTTTTTAAAGATTTATTTATTTCTTTATTAGACAGAGACAGCCAGCGAGAGAGGGAACACAAGGAGGAGTGGGAGAGGAAGAAGCAGGCTCCTAGCGGAGGAGTCTGATGTGGGGCTCGATCCCGGAACGCCAGGATCACGCCCTGAGCCAAAGGTGGACGCTTAACCGCTGTGCCACCCAGGCGCCCCGATGAACACTTTTAACTTTTGTTTTTCTGAGAAACTCTTTTTTTTTTTTTTTAAGATTTTATTTATTTATGTGACAGAGAGACAGCCAGCGAGAGAGGGAACACAGGAGGGGAGTGGGAGAGGAAGAAGCAGGCTCCCAGCGGAGGAGCCCGATGTGGGACTCGATCCCAGAACGCCAGGATCACGCCCTGAGCCGAAGGCAGATGCTTAACGACTGCGCTACCCAGGCACCCCTTCTGAGAAACTCTTTCTCTCTCTCTATTCTGAATGATAACCTTGTGGGATAGAGTATTCTCGGTTGCAGGGTTTTTGTGGTTTTTCCCCTTTTTTAGCACTTTGAATATATCATGCCACTCACTTATGGCCTGCGAAGTCTCTGTTGAAAAATCAGCTGAATGGGGTTTCCCGTGTATGTAACTGTTTTCTTTTCTCTTGCTGCTTTTAAAATTTTCTCTTCATTACTTTTTGCCATTGGAACCATCTATCTTGGTGTAGACCTACTTGGGTTCATCTTGTTAGGGGCTTTCTCTGCTTCCTGGATCTGGATGTCTGTTATCTTCCTTAGATTATGGAAGTTTTCAGCTATTATTTCCTCAAATAAGTTTTCTGCCCCCTTTTCTTCTGGGATGGTTGGAATACAAATATTCTTCTTTTTTTTTTTTAAAGATTTTATTTAGAGACAGCCAGCGAGAGAGAAAACACAAGCAGGGGGAGTGGGAGAGGAAGAAACAGGCTCATAGTGGAGGAGCCTAATGTGGGGCTCGATCCCATAACACCGGGATCACGCCCTGAGCCGAAGGCAGACGCTTTAACCGCTGTGCCACCCAGGCGCCCCTACAAATATTATTCTTGATGTTGTTGCAGAGTCCCCCAAACCTCTTCTCATTGTTTTATTCTTTTTCTTTTTTCTTTTGGCTCTTCAATTTGGTTACATTCCATTTGTCTTCTAGATTGTTGATCTATTCTGCATCCTCTAATCTGCTGATTTCCTTTAATATAGTTTTAGTTGTTGAATTTTTTCATTTCTGATGAGTTCTTTTTCATATTTTCTTTGTTGAAATCCTCACTGAAATTACCCACTCTTTTTCTCAAGTCTGGTGAGTATCTTTGTGACCATTATTTTGAATTCTTTATCAGGCTTATTGCTTATCTTTATTTCATTCAGCTTGTTTTTCATTTCATTTATATCTTGCTCTTTCATTTGGGATACATTGTTCTGTCTCTTTATTTTGTCTAAGTGTTTATGTTTCTTTATCTGTATTAGGCAGGTCCCCTATGTCTCCTGGTCCTGAAAGTAGTGGCCTTGGGTAGAAGAGGTCCTATGGGGCCCTGTGACACCATGTGCCTTGTTCATCAGAACCAGGCATTCCAGGGCTATCTCATATGTGGGCTGAATGCACCCTACTGTTGGGACTAAACTGTGTTGGCCTTCAGCCCAGTAGGTGACAAGTATAAATTCTTCCTTTTTTAGTGGATGATTATTGACAAATACTCTAAGCATCCTAGGTGGAGACACATTTGTGTTGGCATTTTATTTGAAAGTATTATGTATAAAAAGTGTGAATTAAAAAATTGAAATATGCAAATGTATCTGAGGTCAAAATGAATTAATGAGCTCTGAAACATCAATCATAAAATAATTGTTTAAAAAATAAAAATAGCTAAATAAAAGGCACTGCATCTCACAATTTCAATGTTGTATCTCAGATTTTTCTTAAGTTGCCAGCGTTTTTAAAAAAGTAAATCCTATTTCAGATGGAATACATCATTTCCCTAAAACAAATGATAGGATTGTTTACAACAAAAAAGGAATTCAATGAAAAATGACAAAATAAGCTTGCTGTTTAAGGAAGTGGAACATCTATTTTTGTTCTCTTCGGAGACTGTTTATAATTTAATTTTCTGCATGTAGTAAACAGAAGTAATAAAGTAAAATCCACACATACTTCATTACTAGACACTCGCACTATATGTGTAGCTGACAAGAACAAAACAAGAACATCTTTTTAAAAAAATCCCAATATATGAGTATCAGAGTTAAATGTTAAAAACAGAAGGCAAATTCAAGTATATTGGAGGGCTTTTAAGTGGCTGAGATAAAAACTCTGAAAAACTTAGATCGCAAATGTATAGTTGAGCATGTTTAGCATAATTGACAATGCTATTATCAAAGGTTGCAATTACAATAAACTATTCAAATTAGATATATGAAAATAATAACCATTTGCTTATGTGTTAGGATACCTCATTCTGTTGTATATTACAGAATTCCAACTCAAACTGTCTTAAGAAAAGAAAAAGAAATTCATTGACATATAAATAAAATAATCTGGGATACTGCTTGAAGTAATATGAAATACTAGAATTCAGGTGATGTCATCAAAATTACCAAATGTGTGTATCCCTCTCTTTCCTTTTTTCTTCTGTTTTAGCTTTATTTTGTTCCCCATGGGGTGCTGACCACTACAGGCTTATAGCCTTCCAGTTCCACAGCATAAGAAAGAGAGCTTCTTTTTTCCAGGAGTTTCAGAAAAGGTCACTGGATTACTATAATGTTATTAAATTCCTAAAGCTTAAACAATTAAGATACTGATATTAGCCAAAGCCAAATGGCATTGTTTATGGGAGTATATAAAATTAGTAGAACCAGTATAAGAGCAACTTATCCATATTTGAGAGGGAAATAGTATATTACATGGAACATGACCAACCTTTTGAAATCATATGGTGTCTCTAAATTTAAGAATCCAATTTCTGCAATATGATCTGAGGAAATAATCAGAATAGAAATATTTTAATCATTAAAAAATAATCAAAACTATATCATCAGATGAAAGTGCTTTAAGGGTACAATTACTATTGTACAGAATCATACATACAAAAGGTTACAGACATCCAAAAACATCCAAAATATTCTTTAACTTCATAAAGAAAATGATCATCTAAAATAAAAGTTAAAATCCTCAAAAATGAAAACCTTTATAATTTCAAAATTTGGAAATCACATAAATATTCAAAGATAGGAATACTGTAAATTGTGACATGTTTCCAAAAGATATTATCCTAGCATTAAATGTCATTTTTCCTAATTTTGCCAAATGTGTATGTGTGTGTGTGTGTGTGTAGATAATCTTGTTACCTTTTTCAGTTCTTTAAGTCTTATTTTGTAAATAACTCTTCCTTTTTGTGAATTTCTTCTTTTCCTATTCTTTCTGTATTATTTTATACTATTGAATTCACCAAATAGTTTCATAGAATTTTTTTTGTATTTAGCATTATATTCTAGTCAGAGGATTTCTTCTTTTTGGTTTACTGAGTGCTTTTTCCAAAACCTTTCCTCATACACACAGCACTATTTGTTCATGAGCTCTGTTTTTTTGTATTATTTTTCTCCTTATCCATCATCAGTCAAGAAAACAGTATTGCCTGTTGCTTATCATCAGTCAAGACTCAGTGTGTGCTAACAGAAAGAATTAAGACATTTTTCTTGATCTCAATCTCTCTTCATATATGTGGTGATCTTTTTTCAGGTCTATAGCTGGAATGTACATTGATGTCCCCAACCCATTTAAATCTTTATCTTTAATAAGATTTCATCAGCTTTGTTTCTACTTAGGTGGCATTTTACTCCTGTCTTATTATTTTCTCCTCTTATAGACAGATAGTGTATGACAAACTATTACTTGCACACTCCGCTAGCAGAGTCTTCATGGGACAGCACTTATCTAAGTTATGTTCACCGGGTACTTGAAGTTTGTAGAATACCTTGAGCTACTCAACACTCTATTGTACCATTTCACAATCGCCCATTCAAACCAAGAAGTCTTTTTTCTTTTTTTAATCCTCCGCCTGTATGTAGCAACCCTTGCAATTGAGCTGAAAATAAGAGTATACCTCTTTTCCAAACAGAAGTTGAGGGGTAGGAGGAAATACTTTGCGTCCCTAGGTTAGAAATTGGTTCTGAACATTGTGCATTATTTCCAGGTAATCTCTGTGCATTAACCTGTTTTTGCGATGAAATAAACCACCTCAGTATCTCAGTGGCTTATTTTGCAGCATTGCAGTCTATTGGTCATCTGAATAGCTCTATTTCAGGTCTGTGCCAAGTATATCCCTCTGTCCTTATGCCTAGGGAATGCCCTCCTCATGGTGACTGGTAGTGTGAGACGAGCAAATGGAAACAGTGTACTTAAAATCTTTGCTTGGAAGTGGTGCACTGTCACATCTGTCCACAATCTATTGGCCAAAGCAAGGTACACAAAGTTAAAATAAATGGGACACGGAAATTATACCTACTGCCCATTCTAGTGAGAGCTATCTATTATAAGTCTATCAATTCTTCTTTTTTTTTTTTTAAGATTTTATTTATTTATTTGATAGAGAGAGACAGCCAGTGAAAGAGGGAACACAAGCAGGGAGAGTGGGAGAGGAAGAAGCAGGCTCCCAGCAGAGGAGCCTGATGCAGGGCTTGATCCCATAACGCTGGGATCACACCCTGAGCTGAAGGCAGATGCTTAATGACTGAGCCACCCAGGCGCCCCTATCAATTATTTCTATTATAGAAAGGGAGTGAAGATTTGATAATAAATTGGCAACATCTATGACACTCTATTTCATGAAGCAAACCCAAGGTTCATCTTGTGTTGTAGCATAAGAAAATTTAATTGTTAATAAACTCAATCTGCTTTATAATTTATGTCCATTCCTTCTGGATTCTCTCATTATCTGTTAGCCTGGGCTTTTGTGCTACAGTTTTTGATCTTTTACTATGTGCCCAGTGATACGTTAATGAGAAATTGAATGAGATTTTGTTGGAGCTTCTTAGACAGTCATGAGGTTGAACTGATGACCTAAATAGGTTTTTTTTTTTTTTTTTTTTTTTTAAACTGGAGTTGAACTAGACCTCTGTTTAAGAAGGGTCTTTAAAAAAATTCAGGTTGTGTGTGGAAATCCATAATGTTTAATCCTATTGACAGTATAAAGCCACTTTGTAAACTGATATAATTCTAGATCCTCTCAGCTTCTTCTCTGTAAAGAAAGAAAATTTGATTTATTGAAGTCAAAACTTGTGTAATGGCATTTTCTTCAGTAACGCAGCACACAAAATACTTTTATATTTTCCAATCACTTATTTTAATCATGTATTAGTAAACAAATGAACAAAAACATTTCTCTCTAGAGTAAATCTTGGAAATTTTTCATAATTTATCAGTAATGTTAGTTATTAAAATGAAATTCAGTATGCTTTAAAATCATTTCTGATTTACCTCTTCTGACAGAAAGGGGCTAGAGGAGTTTCTGGGTTATAGGAAATGGTCTATGTCTTGATAAGATGTGGGTTATTTAGGTGTATGCATTTGACAAGAATTAAAGAAATGTACATTTAAATTTGAACATTATACTGTATGTATATTTTACTTAAACTACAAGCACTTACTAATTTTAATTAGTAACTTTGATATTCATAATGGCATGGATTATCAATTCTCAAAGTACTTTGCATATTATTTAGGTTTGAACAAATTAGTAAATTCATTAAAAATAGGAGTTAGGGGGAACATTGTTGAAGAATATTCCTCAGCTTTGTCCACTGAGAAAGCATAAAAGCAATGATGTACCAGTATGAGCCCAGATACTGGTTTCTAAATGTCATTCTCTATAAAAGGGAAACTGGACTCTTGGGGGTGGGGGGGAAGCTGAATCTAAATACAGGAAAAGTGAATCTTTCCTGGAACATCTTGTTATGCCATAAAAGAAGAAAATAAAAAAAAATGGTGGGAACATTTAAAAAGTACATAGATCCCAGCTTGAAGGCACTCAAACTGGACAATCTAGGATATTTTGAACATGAAAACTAAGCAGTAATGATAAGGCACTAAAATCATTCAATAAAATAGGAGTCCATGAAGCACAGCAGATAGGAAGGGCTGTTTCTTGAAGTGCAATGTCAACTAATAATTATAGAAGATATGATAGCATTAGAAAATCATCAGTAAAATGCTAAAATGATAGCAAAGTGTGATAAGAAGCTTAATATTTACATAGCTTCAAAGTATCTCCTCACAAGTTATTTATTAATTGTAAAGGTAAATATACTGATTTCACAACAGATAAATTTGCAGACAACATTTAACCACAGGATCAAATTAATATTGTTATAATAAACTGACAATGATATGCCTCTTAGATGATGCCTTGAACAGGACGTGATATCCCTTCTGTGATGTTTCTGCCAAAAATGAAATAGTTGAAACTAATCATTAGTAAACATTAGACAAATCCACACTGAGGAATATTCCACAAGATAGTTGACCTATATTATAATATATGGATATTTATCCTATATGCATACATACGGTATACATTTACATGTGTATATATATATATATATATATATATGGTAAAGATAATAAAGGAAGAAAAACTTTTGGCACAATTGATGAAAATTTGTGGAGTGTGGATTAGATAATGTACAATTGTTAAATATTCTGATTTTAATAATTATGCAGTCATTAATATTTTTGTTTTTAAGGCATATAGACTGAAGGATTTAATAGTAAAAGAGCAAGTCTCCGATTTAGACACATATAAAAATAGATACAATATATTCCCTTTTCCATTTTAGGCAAGACCCATGGTTTCAGAAATTTGAAATAACAAGCAAGAAGATGATCTATACGTTTATTCTTTCCTCTCCAGCCCGTTAAGGATGATGGGATTGAGAAAGGGGATGGTGCTTAATGGTGGAGTGTGGTAGAGCTTATTGTAAAATAAGTTATGAAAAATAGTTATGTCTACAATTGTTTGTTGCTATCTTTAGAACACCTCTATTTTTCAGCTGGGGCCTTACTCCTCTATTAAGATGGAACAAGAAATATCTCATTTATCATTTTGTGATATTAGCTTAGATCTCTAACATTCAAAGTCTGGGTGAAGTTGTTATATCCTTACATAGTGTGGGTAAAATACAGAATCTTTACAAGCTTGAACTTACTATATACACTGACCCCAATTCAAACATCGTTACACCCCCCCATATGTGAATGATCAAATTGTTATCTTTGGAACTAAATTTTTTTTTCACAATCTAAGTTATATAAACATTAAATCACATGAAAATTATTTAAACTCTCTCTAAATATATACTTAGGCTTTATTCTAAAAATATACAACCCTGGTCTAATATCTCTGAGCCAATTAACTTTGCTGCTAGAAATCTTTATTCAGATGGGTATAGAGCCAAATTTGTGCTACTTCACAGACCAGTTATGTTTCCCAGATATTCTCATGGTCCTTGGAGAGCCACTAGCAACAAGTACTGCCAAGTAGGAAGAAAACTAAAGAATTCACTGAAGTGTGGTGTCAGAGAACTCTAGATAAACAGGAAAAACAAAGATTTATAAAGTAACCGTGAAAAGAGAATATGTGGGCGTGAAAAATAAAATTGGCGTCTGAGGTTTCACTGCAAATATATCGCCATCAATTTTTCTTGCGAAGAGGCAGAAAATTGCCTGATGACATTAAAATGAGTGCAGACTGAAAACAGCACACATGTAGGAGATCAAAATGACCCCAAATAAAACTTTACGCCCGTCGCAATGTTTATATCTATATAGCTGTGGACCAGCAACACACTTGCCAGCTGCATTTTCCTTTGGTAACCAGATAATGTGTGTTATACGGACATCAAATTCAGATATGTGACTTTACAATCAAATGTTTAATGTTATGGAACAGAAAGGTCATGGTTGTCCTGTGTACAAAAAATATAGTGTTTCTCTGAATACTCATGCAGTCATCCGGGATAAAATACACAACGGCTGCTATGACGAAAATGGGTGCTAGAGTAAACACCACAAACCCGGTGAAATATTCCACTTTGGAGTCTATCGTTCATAATCCAAGACCATAAACAAAACTTTGTGTCTTAGTAAATAAACTTATATGTAAAATAAGACAAATATCAGGGTCATTTCTGTAACTTGTAAGAACTGAAATTCGGACTCTAAATACTTGGAGAAAATATCTTTTAGAGCCCTTACTCCAGAAAGAAAAATAATTCATTTTAAACCCTTTATATCATTATGAACCACAGCTTTTATCCTTTAGCCTATTGCAATGAAGAAACGGATTTGTCCAAAACCAAGAATCCCATGCAAAGTCCTCAAATCAGGCAAACACCTTGAAAGATGAAGCTTGCCCTTCTTAACCATCCCACCATTCCTCATTATTTCTAGAGCAGTAACAGGGGGAAAGTCTCAGCGTAGCCTCCCTAATGAAATGCCACGCCTATGGAAGGGGGTGATACTTGTTTTTTCCTTGCTCAGTCTGTTGAGAAGATCTATAAGCAATTACACAACAAGAGCAATGCAAACAACTGTAAGTCAAATGCTGGTTCCTGAATACCATTCTCCAATAAAAGGAACCTAGGCTATCTGGAGAAAAGACTGATTTTTAGAGCCGAGGAAGGGAAGGTACTGCTATGCTAGAAAGAAAAATGCTCTAAGAATTACAGTACATGTGACAAGGACACAGGAATCATCACCTTGAGGGGTCACAATGGTTAATCTAGGACCATCAACAAAATAATGAGAACAATGGATTTTAACTCCTTCAAGAAATAATATTCTGTAAGTGTATACTGATTTACACATAAGCATTGGTATATTTTTTATTGAAGCTGAATGCCAAATTTAAAAAATAAAACAAATACTGTTAGAAAATCATCAGTAGATATTAAAACAGGAGGATGAAAATTAAATGAATAAGACAATTGCATAAAATCAAAGTATATATCTCCCTACACATTACTTAAGAACAAAGGAGGAAAGTGGAATTTTATAATGGAGAAGCCTCCACAGGCAGATACCATCACCACCTTAACCACATAATAGAAGTTAGTATTACCGCTAATTGGGGTAAATTGATACAATGTTTTTCCTGATACAATGTCATTGGAAACATTTCACTTCACCTTTCTTTTGTCATATCCCTGCCCCCCAAATGCATAATTTAAGTCTAATCATGAAGAAATATCAGAAAACTTCCAACTGAGAGACATTCTACAAATTATTTGCCCTCTACTCTTCACAACCCCTACCCCCGCCAAAAAGGAAAAAAAAAAAAAAGCCTGTGGAACTCTTGCAGAGTAATGGGGACTAAATGAGACTGAATGCCTAAATGCAATGTGTGTTCTTAGATTAGATCCTGAACTCGAAAATATAACAGCTATGAAAAACATTACCGAGACCACTGATAAAATCTGAATATGGATTCAGGATTAAATAACAGGATTATATTACTAACAATTTTTATTTTGGTAGTTGTGCTATAGTTATAAAGAGAATATTCTTAAGAAATCAGAAATAAAATATTTAGAGTTAAAGGGGCCATGTTATCTCCAACTTACTGTCAAATGATTCGGAAAAACAAATATTCACACAAGGGGAGAGAAAGTAGAAAAGCAGAGGGCAAAATATAAACAATTGGTAAATCTGAGTAGGGTAAACAGAAACTTGTACTATCCTTGCAACTTTTTCTAAGTTTAAAAGTATAAGAAAAAACCCACAGAAACACAAAAATGCAGAAGCAGAGAGATAATAGTCTTCATTACAATGGCAAATAATCAACCCTCCCCCCTCACCCCCTGAGTCTTTTTAGTTGACTCAGTTCTCAATCTAAGAGCCAACCAATTAAAGGGGTAGCTAGGTCTTGAGGAAGGACCCTGAAATACCCAGCAAGTCTAGTTGGTACTGATTAACACACTTCTCCAAAGGGACCTATGGCAATTTATCTCTGTGGAAAGAAAAATGATCAGATCTTTCAATGGCTATTTCGTATAGGAAGAAAGCTGACATTGACATAGATACATAGTTTTGTGGGTTATTTTGTTTCTGTTTTTTTAAGTTCTTGTTTTCACCCCTAGTAAGGGGCACAGAGGCCTTCCCAGTTAGTAACCCCCTGTCATTCAAAGAGGCGAAGAAGGAGAATGGGTAGTGGTATGCTGGCAAGCCAGTTCTCAGGCAGCGGGAAAAAAAATACTAATTTATAATGTTTGCTGATTTCTGTGGTGTAAATCCTCCCACCATGGCTAATTTCGAGCTACCAGTTTAATAACTGGCGTGCAAATTCTTTTTTAATTTTTATTAAAGTATAATTAATATATAACATATTAGTTTCAAGTGCTTCAATATTTGTATATATTGCAAAATGATCACCAAAATAGTCTAGTTAACATCTGTCCCCAAACATAGTTACAACAAATTTTTTTTTTCTTGTGATGCAAACTTTTAAGATCTACTTAGCAACTTTCAAATAGGCAGTATGGTATCATTGTAGTCACCATGGCGTACATCCCATGACTTATAATTGAAAGTCTGTACCTTTTGATCTCCTTCATCCATTTCACCCAACCCCAATCTCTGTCACCTTCTGATCCCTTTTCTGTATCTATGAGCTTGAGTTTTCTGTTTTGTTTTTTAGATTCTACTGTAAGTGAGAGCATAGATATTTATCATTCTCTGACTTACTTCAGTTAACATAATGCCCTCAAAATCTATCCATGTTGTCACAAATGGCAAGACATCCTTCTTTTTTATGGCTGAACAGTATTCCATTGCATATGTATATATATACCACATCTTCTTTATCCGTTCATTCCTCAACGGACACTTAGTTGTTTCCATTGCTTGCTATTTAAATAATGTTGCAATGAACATGGGGATAACTTTTTGGTTAGTATTTTTGTTTCCTTTAGATAAATGACAGAAATGAAACTGCTAGATCATACGGTAGTTCTAGTTTTAACTTTTTGAGGAACCTCCATACTGTTTTCCAATGTGGCTGCACAATTTACATTCCTGCAGCAGTGCACAAGGGTTCTCTTTTCTCCTCACCCTCTCCAACTCTTGTCATCTCTTGTCTTTCTGATATTAGATATTCTAACAGCTATCAAGTGATATCTCATTATGGTTTTGATTTGCACTCCGCTGATGATTAGTGATGTTGGGCATTTCTTCATGTATCTGTTGGTCATCTGTTTGTCTTTGGAAAAAATGTATTTATGTCTTCTGCCCATTTTTAAATCAGGCTTTTGTTTGTCTTGCTATTGAGTTGTATGAGTTCCTTATAAATTTTTGATATTAACCTTTTTTCAGACCTATGATTTGCAAATATGTTCTCCCATTTGGTAGGTTGTCTTTTCATTTTGTTGATGATTTTTGTTTGTTTTAAGATTTATTCATTTATTTTTAGAGAGGGGGGGAAGGACAGAGAGGGAAAGAGTCCCAAGCAGACTCCATGAGGAGCAGAGAGTTCGACATAGGGCTTGATCCCACAACCCTGAGATGATGACCTGAGCTGAAACCAAGAGTGAGACACTCAACCAACTGCTCCACCCAGGCGCCCCAATTTTGTTGATGATTTTCTTTGATGTAATCCCATTTGTTTATTTTTGCTTTTGTTGTCATTGTTTTTGGAGTCAGACCCAGAAAATCATCACCAAGCCAATGCCAAGGAGCTTAACATCTGTTTTCTTCTGGGTTTTATGGTTGCAGGTATTATATTCAAATTTTTAGTCCATTTTGAATTAGTTTTTGCATATGGTGTAAGATAGTAGTACAATTTTATTCTTTTGTATGTGGCTGTCTAGTTTTCCCAACACCATTTATTGAAAAGACTGCCCTTTCCCCAGTGCATATTACTGGCACATTAGTCATAAATTAAGTGGCTGTATATGTACGGGTTTACTTCTGGGCCCCTGTTTCTGTTCTATTGATCTATGTATTTTTATGTCAATATCATACTGCTTTGATTACTATAGTTTTGTAGTGTCTTGAAATCTGGAAAAGTGATACCTTTGTTATTCTTTCTCAAGATTGCTTTGGTTATTCAGAATCTTTTGTGGTTCTATACAAATTTTAGGATTGCTTGTTAAAGTTCTGGGAAAAATACCATTGGAATTTTGATAGGGTTTGCACTGAGTGTGTAGATTGCTTTTAGTATGGACATCTTAATAGTATTAATTCTTCCAATCCATGAGTATGGAATAACTTTCCATTTATTTGTATCTTCTTTAGTTTCTTTCATCAATGTCTTATAGTTTTCAGTTTCTTTGGTTTACATTTTTGATTAAATTATTCCTAGGTATTCTTTTTGATGCAAATGTAAATGGGATTTTTAAAAATTTCTATTTCTGATAGTTCATTAATAGTGTATAGATATGCAATAGTTATTTTTACATTGACTTCTTTGTATCCTGTAACTTTACTGAGCTGGTTTATTATTTCTAAGAGGTTTTTGTTCTATTTTATGGAGTCTTCAGGGTTTTCTATATATATCATCTACAAATCAATGACAGTTTTACTACATCCTTTCCAATTTGGATTTCATTTATTTCTTTTTCTTGAGTAATTGCTCTAAGACTGCCAATACCATGTTGAATAAAAGCAGGCCTACTTGTCTGTTCCTGTTCTTAGAGGAAATGCTTTTAGTTTTTCACCATCAAGTATGATGTTAGCTCTGGGCTTATCATTTATAGCTTTTAATATTGAGATACATTCCCTCTATATCCACCTTGCTGAGAGTTTTTATCATAAATGGATGCTGAATTTCATCAAATGCTTTCTCTGCATCTATTAAGATCATAATTTGCATTCTTTGTTAATGTGGTATATCACACTGATTTGCAGATATCGAACCTGGAATAATCCCACTTTATCATGGTGTAGGATCCTTCTGATGTATTGTTGAATTAAGTTTGCTAATATTTTGTTGAGGATTTTTGTGTCTATGTTCATTAGAGATCTTTGCCTATAGCTTTCTTTTTTTGTAATGTCTTTGGTTTTGATTGTTTTGTGGACTTATATATACTCTATCCTAAAGAATGTTCCATGTTTGCTTGAAAAAAAAATGTATACTCTTGTTATTTTTGAATAGAACATTCTACATATGACTGTTAATTCTATCTGACCTAACATGTCATTTAAGGCCAATATTTCCTTGTTGTTTTCTCTCTGAATATTCTATCAATTAATTAAATGAGGGTACTGAAGCCCCTTACTATTATTATATTGTGGTCTATTTCTATCTTCAGATCTGTTTGTATTTATATATTCAGGTGCTCCTGTTTTGGGTGCATAAATATTTACAAATATTATATTCTCTTGTTAGACTGACCCCTTATTATATAATGTTCTTCTGTGTCTTATTACAGTCTTTGTCTTAAAGCCTATTTGTCCGATATTAATATAGTAGCTCCAGCTTTCTTTTGGTTTCCATTAACAGGGAATATCATTTTCCATCCCTTCACTTTCATTCTGTGTGTATCCTTACATCTGAAATCAGTCTCTTAGGCAGCATATATATGGGTTGTGTTTTTTTAATCTATTCAGCTACTCTGTGCCTTTTGATTGGAGAATTTAATCCATTTGAAGTAATTACTGGTAGGTATGGACTTAATGCCATTTTATTAATTGTTTTCTGGCTCTTCTGTAGTTCCTCTGTTCCTTCTACTGGGGCTCTCTTCCTTTGTGATGATGATTTTCTGTAGTGGTATGCTTAGACTCCTTTATCTTTTGTGTATCTACTATAAGTTTTTGCTTTGTGCTCACCATGAGGCTTACATAAACAACTTAGAACAGTCTATGTTTTGTTTCTAACAACTTAAGATTGATTATATGCTAATGTTTAAGTTTTTGATGACATAACTTATTTTTTTACTACTCTTTTGTTCTTCATATTAGCTTTATAAGTGATTAATGTACCATGTTTACAACATTAAATTATTCTGAATTTTACCCTATATTTTTCCTTTACCAGTGAGTTACACTTTCATATGTTTTCTGTTACATTTCTTGCAAAGCCAGTCTAGTGGTAAAGAATAATTTGAGCTTATGTTTTCTAGAAAACTATTTATCTCTCCAATTCTGATGGACAATTTTGCTGATAAGAATATTTTGTTTGGCAAAGGTTTTGTTTGGTTTTTCAGTATTTCAATATATTTTGTCACTCCCTTCTGGCCTGCAGAGTTTCTGCTGAATAATCTGGTAGTTTTATGGGGGTTCCCTTGTTCATAAAAATAACAAGAGAAAAAATTTATTATGCTTCTCTTTTTTTAAGTATAATGGGTGTTTTGGGGTTCATTTCAGCCATTATTTCTTCAAATAAATTTTCTCCCTGATTTCGCTTTTCTCCATATAATGGTCTGCTTGATGAGGTCTCATAAATCCCTTATGCTATCTTCACTTCTTCATTCCTTTTTCTTTTTGCTGCTCTTATTGGGTGAATTCCACTGTCCTGTCTTTGAGTTCACTGATTTCTTCTTCTTCATTGTCTGCTCTTGAATTCCTCTACTGTATTTTTCAGTTAAGTTGTATTCTTCAACTCTGTGACTTCTATTTCATCCTTTAAAATTTTCTCTTTGTTAAAGTTTCCACTTATTCTTCCATTATTTTCCCAAGCTGAGTGATCATCTGTACGACCACTGTTTCGAACACTTATCTTCATTTCATTAAGTTCTTTTTCTGAGGTTTTATCTTGTTTTTTCATCTGAAACATATTCCTCTTTTTCTTCACTTTTTTTGACTATGTTAATTTCTAGCCATTAGAAAAAAACAGCCACACCTCCCAGTCTTGAAAGACGGCCCTCATGTAGGAGATGAAATATATTGCTCTTGGTTGTCTCTTAAACTTTTGTGATTGTCAAGCAGCCTACTGTATTTTTATTGCCTTTCTATAGTTGAAAGTGTGCCAAGAGGGAGGATGATCTCAGTCAGCACCTAGATTATCTTTCTATATTTTCAAACTACTTATTATAAATAGGTATTTTCTCAAAAGTATTCATTATTTTAAAAATATTCTTCCAATGCACCAAATAATCATCTTTTGCTACAATTCTAAAGATGTTCACATGTGTTGTCTGCCAAGTTAATCTCAGAGTGCAAATATTTATCTGTTTATGTAGAATTTATTGACTAAAATGCAAGTCTCTTATGAATGACTGCATAGCACCTAACCTCTTTAAATAATATACTTTTGTCTATGGCACAAAATTAACAAAAAAAGTATGAGCTAGGTCATACTAGATGGCATTAAACAGATCTAATGTTGTATAATAAGAATGCAAACACCAAACTAACGTGAAACAGCAAGCTTTTTAAACACTTTTTGTATTTTTAAAATTTTAATTCCAGTATGGTCAACAGTGTTGTTAGTTTCAGGTGTACAATATAATGTTTCAACAATTCCATACATCCCTCAGTGCTTCTCATGACAAGTGTGCTCCTGAATCCCCATTGTCTATTTCACTCATCCTCCCAGCCACCTCCCCACTGGTAAACACCAGTTCTCAAAAGTTAAAGAGTCAAAACAACAAGCTTTTTTTTTTTTTTTTCCTAACTTGAAATGAGAAGGTTACATTTATAAAAGACCTCACTGCCCAGTTAACAATCTTTCTGCTCAAGATATATCCATTATCTTCAATGGATTATTTTTAAGGATTTTTATTAGACTACCTAATCTATCTACTGGTTTAGTTACTATCTTTAGTGTTAGAAAATTAGTGTAAGCTACTGAATTTCATTTCTAATATAAAATTGTCAAGTCAGCAGGAGTAAATTTACGTCAGCTAGGATGTGTCTTAACACTTCTTCAGACAACAGGAATAAAGACCTCAAGAGTTAGCATTATCTTCTCCTTCACATATCTTAAATAGCTATTAGAATGGAATTCCCTCTGACTCACTGACGTGTTGCTTACAGAAATCAGATCTGATACCTTTAGCTGCTCTAAAACTAAATGAATTACCCATGTCTGTCTCTTGTTTCAGACACCTCACACATAAAGATATGATATCGGTAATAACTTAGTTAATTCATTTACAAAATAGTCAAAGGAACACTCTGTAGTTTCTGTACTTCAAGAAATATTACTTCTTGGATCAGACCTACCAGTCAAAGTAATAATATTGATAGTAGATAATATCTGAATGCCTAATATCTCAGGCATTTTCATGTCTCACTATATATCACCTATTTCATTCTTACAAATTAAAAAAAAATGAAAGAAATCAAGGAACAAGGAAACCCTAGTTCCTTGTTCAAGGTCACAGAGATTGAAATCTGGGCAGAGTCACTTCAGACCTAGGATTAAAAATGGGATCCCTATTAGCAAAGATATGAAGATAAAAGTTGGTTGTACAATAAAATACGTTGATCCCTTTCTTTTTATCCATTTTGTAAAAGGGAGTAGAATTAATAGGGATAAAAAGTCAGTTGGGCCCATATTATGATAAACAATTATGGGTTTTGGAAGATAATAGGGACCTTGGATGGCTTTCTAGCAAAGGAGTAGCAAAATCAAAATGGTACCTTAAGGAGAAAGATTAATAGTTCATGTTAATTTTAAACTGCTGTTAAACTATAATCTTGGCGCTACTTTAGAAATGGGAGCACTAAGTTTGCCTTTGAGAAATGACATTACTCCATGGTTCCACTCGCAGATTTATAGTGAGTAAAGGGATCACTTCCTGGCATCTGTTAGGTGTTTTATGGATAATCTGGGACTGTATAATTACTTGGATGGACTTCTTGGTAACAGAGAATGTAAATCCAAACTAAAATTAACAATACACTGATAATATTTTAATATTTAATTTAAAAATATCCGAAAACTCTCATCATTTTCCATTTTTATTGTCACCAACCTAATTCAGGCTCCTATAACCTCATGCACCAGAAGAGTATGCGTCAGCCTTCCAAATGGTCTCTAAACTTTACTACATTCTAAGTTACATAATCACGTGATTCACCTCAAATTATTTCCAGTGACTCTTAATAACTAATCAACATAATTTCAGACTTAATCTGGTGTTTAAGACTTTCCAAAATATACACCTGAAACTAATAAAATACCGTATATTAACTAAATGGAATTAAAATAAAAACTTAAAAAAGACTTGCCAAAATGTCCCTCAACCTGTTTAGTTTATCCCCAATTACATTGTAATTGCTGGGTTATTTAGCAAGAGGATTATCTTACCTCCTTTCTCTGTGGAGACAAAGCCTGGCATAGAGAAGAGGGATAAAAATTGGGAACAGACATGGATTTAATTCTAAGTCACAACTTATGAAACCACAGTTTGCCATTTTGTTAAAAGAGAGTTTTCATCTAGAAAGCTATTATAAGGATTAAAATAATTAAATTGTAGTGAAATAAATGCATCATTCCAAGAAACATTACTGTATTTCAGGTTCTGCACTAGGCACTGTGGCTGCAATGACAAATATTCTAGAGACCAGGTTTTAAAAAAATACATGTGGGTAAATGTTGGATTTGAGAGGGTATAGTAAGTATGTCCATTTTCCCCTTCTAAACTCAAAACCAACTCAGATAAAGATATAGAAAGAGGGCAGAATATCAATTTTGTTTATAACTGAGAGAAGATAGCTTAAAGGTCTATCCAAAGGCCTTTTCTATAACATCCTCTGCGTCTAAAGAAATAAACATCAGGATGTCTACCTCAGCTGAGGGATATTTTGGTTCTGAAAAGCATATACACTTGCCCAAGAAAGCTGCCTTCCATTATTCTACAACAGACTGTACAGTCTTAGTATCATATATAACCTGGATCTTTAGGCAGAGTAATTTCATTGTGTTGTGTTTAAATTCCTCACAGAATCTAGTAAAAACAGAAATAGTGGTAGATATTTCACTGCTGGCTTATGCAGTGACTTAATTAACGGGGCCTTGTCCTGAACGTTTTTCCTCCAGGACAGTTAAGTCTCAGGTAGCCCTTGCCTCTTTCCCATTTACGTCCAAAAGAACCATCTTTAAGTCCCTAAGATAGTTGTTCATTTTTATCTTTATCCTTTGATGTGGACATTTATAATTTTATCCTTGATGGTCTTCTCAGACATCTGTTGAAATTTCCTGACATGCATAAGAAAATTTGGAGAATATCAAGTGCATCTACTGTATAACTTGCCCCAAAATGCAATTTTGTACTGCCAATCTCTTTCAAGGGTATATGCCAAATTTTATTTTCTAATTCTAAATCCTTTTCCCATTTATAAAAGTCAAATGTTTTTATGAAGTTCCTTCATAAAAGTGTACAGCTACCATGGAAGCAATTGGGTTTGATATTTGCTTTATATCCTCTATAATAATGTGATAATTATATGATCTATTTTCCAGAGAGGGACCCTTCTGAAAGTAAAACATGGCTATATTTATAGTCATACAGAAACAATACAAATAAAACAAGATAGTCCCAGGCAAACTAGGATTAATGATTACCTACCTAAAATTGACCATAAGTCTCTACTGTTCCATCTAGCTTTTGTACACACAGATTGGGTCGATATATAGTACAGAAGCAAGGCAGAGCAGTCTTTTTTTTTTTTTTAATATCTAATTATTCATTCTTAGGGTGTACTACACTATTTATGGGGACTTCCTAGGAGTTCCACCTATATGGGTGTTTACCAACTACCTAAATACTGGGCCCAGACCCAACATTTTTTCAGATGGTATTCATCTCACATCTCTCCTAACTTCCCAGAGATAATAATTGTGGATGCACAGAGAATGGGTATGACATAACTCAATTTGTCTCTTGCTCAAATCTATGATAATTCTTAATTCAGACTCCTAACACTTATTAGGCTAAGAGGATCTCACAAACCTACTTACTCGACATTCGGATTTAAAGTGGCTTCTTTGAAGTGGATAGTCCCAGAATTCACAACCTCTCAGATTTTTCAGTCTTAAAAAGGAAGGATTTCATGGAAAATAAAACCCCCGTATCAATAATGAAGTCCCATGGACTCTATTTTTTCCCCATCCTCTGAATATGAAGTAGATACCCCTGACCTAGCAAAGCTCTAGAACCATAGGACCTTTTTTTTTTTTTTTTTAAGATTTATTTATTTTAGGGAGAGAAACAGAAGGAGGGAATGTGTGGGGGAGGGGCAGAGGAAAAGGGAGAGAGAAACTCAAGCAGACTCCCTGTTGAGTATGGAGCCCAATGTGGGGCCCACTCTCACAACCCTGAGATCATGACCTCTGCCAAAATCAAGAGTCAGGCACTGAACTTAGCCATCCAGCTACCCCATACTCTGCTCTCTCTTGAATCAAGTTTATCTGTTATATAATTAGTCTTAATTTGTGATTTCTCCTGAGAGTGGAGTAGTTTACATTTATAACAGATAATTCTGTTGGCAATGGTCATAGCTTTATAATGTGAATAACCCCAGTCATTTACTCCCACTAAATGGTGTTCTGAACCATCCAATCATTCATGGCTATCTTCAGTTTCCCAAGGCCCCTGAATTCCATCATATTTATTCTACTTATTCTGTCCCTTTGAAAGAGAGTTTACCTTTTGGGTTTCTCTTATTTATATTCTTGCTCTCTATTTAGAAACTTAAACATGCTGGTATTCTTCGCACTCCAGTATATGTCTCCAAATTTAACCATATAGAATTGGCAAAAATAAAGGACTTCAAACATATGAGTCATGCCTTAGCTGGGAGTATTCATTTTGAGCAAAGTTAGAAGACCGATAACTCAGATTTGGTTTAACTACTGAATTATTAGCAAGCAATGCGCATCACATATAAAATGTGAACGCAGCTCTCCAGTGATTCCCCAGGTCTTTACAGATGTGTGCTTAAAATTCAGTGATAAATGCCATCTGCTCTGAGTGAACAGATCAGAAATACAAACAACAAAGGCCACTACCTTTTATGCCATTAAGGTGGGTGATAGGCACTTCAGTGTTTAAGGGTTCTTTTATCATATTTGTTACATTTTATTTCTTATGCATTTGTCACACAGCTGGCCTGGCTGTGAACTACCACTTATTGTTCAAAAACATCTTACCTCTCCTAGGTAGAGTTATTCCATCGAGAGGAAATTCCCTCATTCCAATATCTAGCCTGGGATTTGTTTCTAATTGTGGCCTTGCCTATTTCTCTTTAGTTTTATATCATACTCCTTTAATTTCTCTTAGATTACTAATTCCATAAATTTCTTAAGTACTTTCCCCAGGGCACAAGCAACATCTGCATTTTAATAACTGAATCACCTTGAAATTTGTTCAATTATTTCAGTATTTAAGCTGTCCAAATTGTATGTAATCTTATCGTACAGTTGTCCCAATCTTTAAACAGTGGTTTCCCAGTTGGCTTTCTTGTTAATCTTCTATGTGCAACTGGACAGAGTAAATGACACTTTTTTTAAATCTTGGTCCTCTGGGTTATTTATTCCAGGCCTCCCCTGAGACCTCCTTTTTCTGATTGTGTTGGATCTCTTTGAGTTACCATTAACTTTTCTAGTCTAGTAGTCATTAAAACTTACGTCTTTCTAGAATTCTTTTAAAAAGAAATGACATCTAGGTATATGCTTTTAAAACAGGTACCTTTTGTTATTTAAAAAAATAGGATATATTGGCTTTAAAATACAAAGTTTCCTATGAAGTTCATCTATTTATTCTTCAATTTTTCTAAAACATATTCTTCACTATTTTCAGAACAAGAGTTTTCTGTTTACTATCCTTATAACCATCCTCTTTCATTAAAAGGAGTGGTCCTAAACTAGGGAGGTCACTATTGCAAGGTTTTTTGATTGTCACAATGCTGGTTTGTTGTAGAATGTCAAATAGTATCATAAATAGGATTATCCCCTACAATGAAACTCTGTCCTGGCTAAAGTACCAGTACCAAGAACCCATCCATGGAAAAAAAAAAAACAAAAAATAATCAGCTTTATCTTTTTAGATGAGATATAATTGACATAAAACATTATATTAATTACAGTCATACAACATGATTTGATATTTATACTGCAAATGAGTACAGTAAGTCCAGTGAACATCCATCATCAACGTACTTGTAAGTTTTTTCTTATGATGAGAACTTTCAGAATCTATTCTCCTAGCAACTTTAAAATATGCAAAAGTTAATATTAACTACACAGCATGCTATATGTTATATTCCCATGACATTTATTTTATAACTGGAAGTTTATACCCTTTGAATTCTACATCCTCCAATCCCACAATTCTGTTTTCTCTACCTTTTTGTTTTTGCTGTCAGATTTCACATATGAGTGGAGGTCTTTCTTTGTCTGAATTATTTCACTTAGTCTAATGCCCTCAAGGTCCATCCTTGTGGTCACAACTGGCAAGATTTCCTTCTTTTTCAGGGCTAAATATAGTCTATTTTGTATATGTGTGTATGTATGTATATGTACATATACATGTGTATATGTATATAACGTGTTTTGTTTAGCCAATCAGTGGATATTTAGATTGCTTCCATATCTTGGGCGTTGTAAATAATACTGCAATGAACATGGATGTGCATCTATTTTTGAGTTAGTATTTCTCTGAAGACAATGAAAACACTAAGAAGTGGAATTGCTGGATCATCTGGTAGTTCCATTTTTTAATTTTTTGTGGAACCTCATATTGTTGTCATTGTGGCTTTAACAATTTACATTCCCACCAGCAGTTTATAAGTGTTTCCCTTTCTCCACATCCTTGCCAATACTTGCTATTTCTTGTCTTTTTGATACTAGTCACTCAGACTGGTCATATCTCACTGTGGTTTTGATTTGTATTTCCCTAATGATTGGTGGTATTGAACATATTTTCATGTACTTGTTAGACATCTTATGTCTTTGGAAAAATGTTCAGATCCTTTGTCCATTTTTTAAAAAACCATATTGTTAGACCTTTGCTATTGAATTATGAGTTCTTTGTATATTTTTCATATTAATATTTTAGATATATCATTTGCAAATATTTTCTCCCATTCCATAGGTTGTCTTTTTAATTTATGGGTATTTTCCCTTGCTGTGCAGAAGCTTTTTAAATTGATGTAGTCTCATTTGTTTATTTTTGCTTTTGCTGCCTTTGCTTTTATGATGTCAAAAATTCAACACTAAGACCCATGTAAGAAGTCTTACTGCTTATGTTTTCTTTTAGGAGTTTTGTGGTTTCAGGTATTGCGTTCAAGTCTTTATACATTTGAATTGGTTTTTGTGTATGGTGTAAGATAATGGTTCCCATTTCATTCTTTTGCATGTGGCTGTCCAGATTTCCAACACTGTTGTATTGAATACACTATCCTTTTCCATTTTATATTCTTTATTTTTGTCATAAATTAATTGACCATATAAGTGTTGATTTCTAGTCTATCAGGTTTTGTGCTAATACCATACTGTTTTAAAAGCTATAGCTTTGTAATATAATTTGAATTCAGAAAGTGTGATGTCTCTAGTTTTGTTCTTCTTTCTCAAGATTTCTTTGGCTATTCATTGTCTTTCGTAGTTCAAATTTTAGGATTGTTCTATTTATGTGAAAAATGCCACTTTGGAATTTTGATAGGGATTGCTTGGATTCTTCAGATTGCTTTGAGTTGTATGGACATTTTAACAATATTTTTTTCTAATCCAAGAACATCAGGTATCTTTCCATTGGTGTCTTCAATTTTTTTTCCTCAGTGTCTCATAGTTTTCAGTGTGCAGATCTTAAGTTTATTCTTAGGTATTTTATTCCTTTTAATGCAGTTGAAAATGGGATTATTTTTGATAGTTATTAGTGGATAGAAATGCAACAAATTTTTATATTGATTTTGTATCCTGCCGCTTTAATGAATTCCTTTTAGTTCCAACAGTGTTGTCTTTTTTAATGGAGTCTTTAGGATTTTCTATAAATCATTTGAAAATAGTGACAATTTTTACTTTATGATTTGGGTGCTTTTATTCCTTTTACTTGCCTATGTTGAGTAAAATATCAAGAGAGCATTTTTGTTTTGTTCCTGATGTCAGAGGAGACACTTTCAGCTTTTTACCAGTGAGTATGATGGTAGCTGTGGGCTTGGCATATATGGCATTTATTATGTTGAGACATGTTACCCACTTTGAGTTTTTATCATAAATGGATGCTAAATTTTGTCAATTGTTTTTTGTACCTATTGAGATGATCATATATTTTCTTATTCTACACTTTGTTAATATATCATGTTGCTTGATTTGTAGATGATGAATCATCCCTGCATTCCTGAAATAAATCACACTTGGTCATATTCCATTATTGATTTCAGTTTGTACCTATGTTCATGAGGGTATTGGCCCATAATTCTCTTTTCTTATGGCACCCTTGTTTGGTTGGTGTCAAGGGTTGCCACTTGAGGGTATGACATACAATCAATCAGCCTGAATCTAGGTACTAACTGAAATCCTCCCTTTTGGGACACTGTCAAGTCGTAGCATACACTTATCTACAAGGAGCCAATAAAAATAGGCTCCTTGGACAATCAATCATAAATATTTGGGAGATGACCAAAAGCTAGGGAAGGGTTGAACAGTAAAATCTGTCCTTCACACAAGATCAAAACTGAGAAAGGTAGCTTGTTTTATGTATTGCATAAAAACAGAGGAGAGTTAAGCAATATGAAGAAGATTCAGGAATATGACGACAATACAAGAAAGGCCGTAAGAAAAATCCTTAATAAAACAGATAAAAGATTGGTGATAAATTCAAAATAACAGGCACAAAGATGCTCACTGATCTTGGAAGAAGAATGGAGGAACAAAGTAAGAACTTCAACAAAGAGATAAAATATACTAAAGGGGTTTAACAGGAGACCGCTGCAGAAAAAAAGGATCAGTGAACTTATTTAAAGACAGGATAGTGGAACTTACCCAATAGGAGCAGCAAAAAGAAAAAAAAAAAAAAAGCGAAGATGGTCTAAGGGATTTATGGGACAACATCAAATGACCCAACATTTGCATTATAGGGGTCCCAGAGAGGGGAAAAGGTGCTGAAAACTTCCCTAATATGGAAAGGGGAACAGACACCCAGATCCAGGAAACCAAGAGAGTTCCAAATTAGATGGACCCAGAGATACCCACACTGAGACACAATATATTTAAAAAAAAAAAATCCTTCCTTCTCTTTAACTTTTGACACTTTAAAGATTTTATTTATTAGAGAGAGAGCACAAGCAGGGAGGAGAGGGAGATGCAGGCTCCTGCTGAGCAGGGAGCCCGACATGGGGCTTGATCCCCTGGCATCATGACCTGAGCTGAAGGCAGATACTTAACCGACAGAGCCACCAAGTTAAAAGGAAACCTCCAAAGGAGTGCCTGGGTGGCTCAGTTGGTTAAGCATCCAATTCTTGGTTTCAGCTCAGGTCACGATCTGAAGGTCGTGAGATCAAGCCCTACCCTGGGCTGCACTCAGCATGGAGTCTGCTTGAGATTCTCTCCCTCTGCCCCTCTCCCCAAAAATAAAATCTTTCAAAAAGGAAAAAGGAAACATCCATAGAGCTCTCAGCAAATTACTCAGCAGAAACCTTACAGGCCAAAAGGGAGTTCCATGATATTTTCAAAAGATGTAGGAGAAAAAAATTCTTACCAAATCAGGAAAGGAGAAAAAAGTTTCCCACCCAAGCACATTTATCATCACTAGATCAGCCTTAGAAAAGGGTGCTAAGTAGTAATAGAAAAACATGAAATTATATATCTCACTGGTAAAGGTAAATGTATAGTAAAATTTAGAATGATGTAATATTGTAAAGGTGGTATGTTAATTACTTATAAAACTACTTAAAAGTTTAAAAGACAAACAGTGGAAAAAAACTAAATACACTAATTTGTTAATAAATGCACAAGATGAAACAGGACAGGAAGTAAAATATATAAAGCTTTAGAAAGTGTTCAAATTTTAGTTGCTTTCTACTCAAAATAGACTGTGTTTATATATCTGCCTCATGGTAAGTACAAAACAAAAACCTAAAATAGATACACAAAAGATAAAGGAATCTAAACTTACCACTATAAAAAATCATCACGATGAAGAGAAGAAACAGAGGAACTACAAAAAAAGCCAGAAATCAATTAACAACATGGCAGTAAGTCCATATGTATATATAATTACTTTAAATGAAAATAGACTAATTTTTAAAATCAGAATACAGAGTGGCTGAATGAACTTCAAAAAAAAATCTGTATGCTGTCTGAAAGAGACTTACTTCAGATGTAAGGACACATACAAAATGAAAGTGAAGGGATAGAATAAGATCTCCCAAGCAAATGGAAACCAAAAGTTGGGACAGAATTCCTTATAACAGAAAAAAAGTAGACTTTACAACAATGACTGTAATAAGAGACAAGGACATTACATAATGGTCAATCCAAGAAGAGGATATAACATTTGTAAATATTTATGCACCCAACAAAAAAGCACCAAAATATATAAAGCAAGTATTAGCAGACCTAAAGGTAGAAATAGCGGAAGAGTTTATACTCTACTTTCTCCAATGATTAGATAATCCACAGATAATAACAAAATACTGGATTTAAACTACATATTTCATACAAAATTATCAGAATATACATTCAGGGAACATTCTCCAGGGCAGATCATGTATTAGACTACAAAACAAACAGATACTGAAATCATATAATGCGTCTTTTCAGACCACAATGGTAGGAAAATGGAA
This sequence comes from Ursus americanus, assembly GCF_024610735.1. Classification (NCBI taxonomy): domain Eukaryota; kingdom Metazoa; phylum Chordata; class Mammalia; order Carnivora; family Ursidae; genus Ursus; species Ursus americanus. The sequence continues at coordinate 34,201,498 of NC_142143.1, forward strand.
AATTCACAAAAATGTCACAATGAAACAATATGGTATTGAACAGCCAATGGGCTGATGAATAAATCAAAGGAGAAATTAAAAAAAAAAAAAACCTGGCAACAAAGAAAAATGGAAATACAACATACCAAAATTCCATGGGTTGCAGTAAAAGATTCCTTCTAAGGGGAAATTCATATGGATGTAGGCCTACAACAAGAAAGATCTCAGACAACATAATTTTGCAGCTCCAGATGCTAGGAAAAAAAAAAGTGAAAACGAAGTCCAACCTTAGGAAATAACCAAAATCAGAGCATAAATAAAATAGAAACTAAAAAAGTAATCAATGAAACTAAGACCTGGTTCTTGGAAAAGATTAAGAAAATTGGCAATCCTTTAGCTAGAATCACCAAGAAAAATCAGAAATGAAATAGTGTTGGGGTTAATGTAGAGCATGAAATCAGCCATAATACCTGGCTCGCTACAATGTAACACAGAGGCCGCTGAGGGCAGGGAAGGTTTCGGAGAAGGGCGTAGGCTTTTGGAACTCCGCGGCCTGGGTGACCACTCTGCTGCTGGAATGCTGCAGGGAGTTGCCTTCCCGAAGCTTTCCTAGCCCACACAGTAGCCCTGTGAGCTGAGATACAGGCATTGCCCCTTAGGCTATGCGTATACCCCCGAGTTAGCATCTCCTATCTTCCCTGTAAACAGATCCTCCCAGTTTCAGTAAGACCCGTGTCACACATCAGGTGCTTGAGGAACAGTGATAAGGATTTGTGATTCAACAAAAGCAGGAGCAAAGAAGAAAAGGGTCTTTGTTTCTGAGTGTTGACCCTCTTTCCCTTCTCCTGTCTTTCACGGCAAAGTTTGGAATAGTCTTTCATCTGTTGGTACAGGGATTGCTGGCCATTCCCGGCAAGTGGTGACCCCCATGTGAGATCCCCCGAAAATGAAAAGTCTGCGCGCAGTTAAGTTGGCATCGGCTCAAGGCCGAGTTCCGGGAAGCTTCAGGCCTGGGTATTTTTACGGAATTAAAAGGTCTTTAGAAACTCCAAAACTCCAGATAATGGGCAAAGCAAAGCCTCTCTCTCTCAGAAACAATATATTAAGGTCTTAGGGCAACTCTTAAGGCCGATGGGACTGCCATAAATGAGGAACAGCTCGGACATACGTTACACGTAGTTTGGGATGTAAATCCTTGGTTCCCCGAGAACGGTACCTTAGATGCAGAACTCCAGGAAAGAGCAGGTACTGATATGAAAACATGACCAAGGCTGGCTGTGAGATTCCTCTTTCCGCTTTAGCTACCTGGGGTTTAGTTCGAGCTACTTTGGCTCCTTTATATACAGAAGCTCCCCCTAATGCCCCTCTTATTAAGAATACAGACGAAACAAAGTTAATTAACCCCCCCCCCCCAAGGAGGAGGACTCACAGATCCTTCATAATGCCGAGTGTCTTCCTCCACCTGCATGTGAGTCTTCACAGGACCCTTCCCGCGCCTCCATCACCTGAAAACCCCCCTTCAGGGGCTGAATTTGCCTCTAGGGCCAACTCCTTCCATCTTAGGACTGTGATGGGCCCTTGTATTAGAGAGGCTATTTTTAAAGGAGAATTACATGTATTCCTAGTGTTATTGGACCAGCAACAACAGCGAATTCGTGAACCTCTGCCTTTCAGTTTCTTGGAGGAAATTCGGAGAAGTATTAGGGAAAATGGGGCCGCATCCCCTTTCTCGAAAGGACTTACTGACTCTCTGATTAATAATTATATCACCCTTGGGACTGGCAGCGTCTGTGTCACACGGTACTTGAGGCCCCAGCGTTTGGTCTGGCATCCTGATACGACGAATTACGTGAACTAGCAGCTGCTCAAAATCACTTAGCGGGAGTTCCCCTAGCGGCTAATGTGCTTCAGCGGAGAGGTCCGTACGTAGATGTAGGACAACTTCTTATGGACACTGAGTCTTTGACCAATGTTCTCTTTGTGCGAAACGAGCTTGGGAACAGATCCCTGATCAGAGCACTCCTCAAGGCTCTTTCGTCTCTATTAATCAGGGCCCCCAGGAACCCTTTATCGGATTTGTCAATAAATTACAGCAAGCTAGTTGGAGACAAATCAGTCATAATCAGGCTGCAGACATTTTGCTGTTACAATTTGCATACGGAAACGCCAACAAAGATTGTCAAGATGCCATGAAAGGCATACTTACCTTCTTGCAAAGCACTAGCCAAGCATGGTATGTTAATAGTCCCAGATAAAATGCAACTCATTTCACCCTGGAAATAATCTAGGTTATGTTCTCTCTGAAAGAACTATTAACCACAAAGATTAACCATAGATAAAGCACAATGAAGAACTCTTAATTTCCAAAAACTCCTAGGAGACATTAACTGGCTCCACCCTATGTTGGGGATTCCAACACATTCCTTGTCCAACTTGCAACCTTGCAAGGGGACCCTTCTCTAAGATCCCCCTGAGAATTAACCCCCTTGGCTATACAGGAACTTTTGGTGGTTGAAGGGGCCGTATCTTCCCAATATCTCCCTAGAATTGACCTGATTCCGATATTCCTTTATTTTCCCTCACACAAAAAAATGCCTTCTGGACTCCTTGGTCAACTCACCCCAGACCTCCAATATTTAGAATGGATATTCTTGCCAATACCCCCTCAGTCTATTTCCCTATATCCAGATACAGTATCCACTACTATAAGTAAAGGCCGAAAGAGATGCCTACACCTGGCAGTCCTGTTCCTCAGGAACAATTTTCCTTTATACCTACACAAATTGCTTTTGCGGATTTTATTGGCATTGTTATATCTCATCAGAAGGTAATGAATAGCTTTCACTTTGCTGATCGCCACCCTTTCACAATGCCCCTAATTTTAACCCCATCTCCCATTCCTAATGCACTAACTGTATTTACGAATGGGTCCAGAAAAACAGGAAAAGCTAGTGTAATATGGGGAAATAAGTCAGCCCTTGTTCACTCAGGATTCCAAACTACCCACAGAGCAGAACTTGGAGCCTTGATATTGGCTTTGGAATCTTTTTCAAATGAACGCTTAAACATTCTTAGTGATTCGGTTTACACGGTCTTTGCCGACATACTGAAACTGCCTACATCAAACCCTCTTTGCCACCAGCTGTTTATATGCTTTTCGACTCTACAACATTTGCTAAGGCAACGTTCTCAACGCAGTTTTCATAGGTCACAGACGCTCTCACTCGGGCCTCCCAGGCCCCCTTGTGGTCACACGGTAATGACTTCGTTATTAGAAAAAGCCCGTCTTTCACATTCCTTTTTTCGTCAAAATTGGAGATCTCTTAATAAGGAGTTCTCCCTATCCCAGACTCTAGCCAAACAAGTTACTGCTCAATGTTCTGGTTGTCAATGTACAGGTACCTCTCTGCCTCCATCCGCAGTTAACCCCCGTGGGCTCACTCCTAATGAAATCTGGCAAATGGAGGTGACTCATATCCCCTCTGGCCAGTCACGATAGGTTCATGTCACTATTGATACCTTTTCCAATTACATTACAGCCTCAGCCCTAGCTGGAGAAACCACAAAGCACGTTATTAAACATTTACTACACATCTTTTCCATTCTAGGCTTTCCTACAACTATAAAAACAGTTAACGGATCAGCCTATACTAGTCAATCCTTTGCTAATTTTTGTATGCTCTGGGGCATTAAACATATTACTGGAGTCCCACACAGCCTCCAATGTCAGGCTATTATTGAAAGAGCGCATTCTACCCTTAAACGCATGATACAAAAACAAAAAAGGGGGAGACAGGGTCCTATAGCACAATTACAGAAAGCATTGCTTACTCTGAATCTTCTTAATTCAAATTCTGATTTTGAAACTCCAGCTGAAAAACATTTTAAACCTCATTCCCCATCAAAAACACATGCCCAAGGACCCTGGAAGGACGCAAACATGGGCATTTGGCAGGGACCAGTAGAACTCATAACATGGGGGTGAGGTTATGCTTGTGTTTCCACTCAGGACGGACCAGTGTGGATCCCTGATAGAAAACTGAACATTACTAGTCTCCCAGATGAGTCACTTGAATCTAGAAGAAAGAGAGCTGCACATCCTTCGCCTCCCCAGTACCCACAAGGCCAAATTCATGACCTGGGGAGACCTCAAGATGACCCAGAAAGCCGAGGAGATTCTACAACAGACCGGTAACCCCTCTACTCCTGAAAACATGTTCTTGGCTGTGGTACCTGCACTTAACACCAGTTCTGTCGTGGTATGTATTCATGTTTGTCTAATGCTGTTGCCTAGGTGCTTCCTATCCTTTTATTGGTCCTAGGTTATAAATCCCCCCCTCTGGAAACATGTTACTTGGGTGGATGGCCCTTTTCCTATTTTTAGCAATGCCACTAATCTGGTGGGAGGAATTCCCATGCCCTTTGACACTCCTCATGTCAATGGCACTTTTTGGACCTCAGTCTCACCGAACTTTACTTTTCTACCCTTATGTGTCTCCACTACTAATATTCTCTGTACTAGACCTATGATTCAGATGTTTTTACATTACATTCCTCCTCAAAGGGCTAATTTAACCTACCTCTCTATGGGAAGTATATCTCCCGGTGATATTACCACCGATTTGAGTCATTCCAACCTGCCCTCCTGTAAACAAAATAGCAAATGGACCCCATCCAGTGGTCAGATTATATGGGAGTCTTGTAGGGGGTATGTTCCCCATGTTTCATGGTTAGGACCATGCCGCATCACCAACTGGGGACCTGTCGGGTCCTTTACTTGACATGTGTCTTCTAATACCTCTCTTTGCAACTGGTACTCTGACCATTCTTGGACCTTCTATAGTTTTTATCCCATAAAATAGCAAGTAGAAAAATACAAAGGATCATGAGTCAACTGTGACTGACTATATGCCAACACATTTGACAACCTGAAGAAAGAAATTCCTAGAAACCTACAACCTACCGTGGGGAGCTTTTTCATTACAGGTACAATGTCTAGGATCAGATGTTTTCACTGGTGAATTCTTTCCAACATTCAGAGAAAAATACCAATCCTTCTCACACTCCAAAAAGTGGAAGAGGAGGGATCACTTCCAAACTCACTTTATGAGGCCAGCATTACCAAAAGTTGGCAGAATTTGTAGCACCAGTAATCTGTCTTCCAATCTTGACAATAATCCCCTGGCCAGAATATGTTTCATATAACAATTTTGGAACTCTGAAATCTGTCAAAAGATCGCAATTTGCAAATGAAGACCTGGATGGTAAATTGTGATTAATTTTGGTCAATTTAATCTCTTAGCACAGTATCAGCTACTGAGCTACATGGCAGGCAGCTGAGCAGCTTGTAGACAGCATTCAGCAGCCCGTCTGGGCAAAAAAGGACCTGTCCTCCAAAGACTGGTGATCTATGCTCTGATTACTGGTCATGTGCACCTCTGTGCTGAGATGCAGCAGGAGGTGGCAGCCATTGTTGCTGCACCACGATGCGTTAATCCAAGACCCTCCTCTGGCAGAAGGAACCTCGGGATTTTCTCCTGTCTTCATTTTATGCTTTTTCCACTTTAGGGAGCCAGTCAATAAAGAATAGAACATTAAAAAAAAAACAACAACTGTGTATACAGGGAAAATGAGAAAGTAACTCTGTATACCCCAAGAAAGGCTCAGAGAAAACATGAAAAGATGGTACGTTTACCCCTCCACTGGATCCTTGGTACAGAGATAGCCAACAAAACAAAACCTGAGAAACAGAATCTTGTATTTAGTATTACCATGTTACTATATTCAAAGATCCAGAGGTCAAAAAAAAATCACAATGCATACAAAGAAACAGGAGTGTATGGATGGTTCAAATGGAAAAAAATTGCCTTGTATATTTGCCTCTACTGTTTCACAAGGTCTTTTTTTTTTTTTTTAAGTATTTGTCAGAGTGCGGAAGCAGGGGCAGCAGCCAGGGAGCCCAATGTGGGACTCAATCCCAGGCTCCTGGGATCATCACCTGAGCCAAAGGCAGATGCTTAACCAACTAAACTGCACAGGCGTCCCCACAAAGTCTTTAAAACAACCATCTTAAAGTTACTCAACTAAAAGATGTGGTCAAGAGAACCATATATGAACAAAACGATAATAACAATAAACAGAAAACCTAAAAAAACTGGATGTGAAAAGGTAAGATGAAAATTTCACTGGAGTGATTCCAAAGTAGGTTTCAGTAGGCAGAATAAAGAATCAACAAATTTGCAGATAGAATAAAGGAATTTTTTGAGCCTGAGGAATAGAAAGGGAAAGTGAGCAACATCTACGGGGCCTATGGACAACACAAGCACAGCACATGTGCATCACGACAGTCCCAAAAGGGGAGAAGCTTTGTAGTCACTTTTTGTCTTCTAGAGGATTTGAGATTAACACACTTAAAGAAAATTATTACTAATGTGAAGTTAGTAACTCCAAATCTGTGTTCATATAATTTAAGAGACATGCATTTAAAAGAAATACTAGTTTCAGGGTGCATAGTGTACAAGAATCTGATTTTGTGATATTAACCAAGAGTGGACTCAAAGAGCAGTTTTTATGTGTTACGGAAGTTAAAGTAATATAAGTTATTAAGCTGTTAGGTGTAATCTCCATGGTAACCACAAAGGAAATAGCTATACATATAAAAAAATGAAAAAAAAAGGAATTTATTACAAAAAATCAAACAGAACAGAAGACAGTAATGTAGGAAATTAGGGACAGTAGACACTTAGAAACCAAACTGCACAATGACAGAAATCCTTTTATTTTTTGTCAGTAAATGTAAAATGGATTAAACTCTCCAATCGGAAGACAGATTGGTGGAATGGATTTTAAAAACATGACCTAAATATGTGTCTTTAGATCTCAAGCAGACAGCAAACAGGTTAAAAGTGAAAGGATGGAGGAAAGAAGCCATAAAATAGTAATAACTACTCCACTCCTTTTTTTTAAAAAACATCGGACAAAAGAGACTTTAAATCAAAGTTTACAAAAGGTACTATATATTGAAGTTCAGTACCGCAAGAAGATGTAATGTAAACATTTACATACCTAATGAAAGATCATTAAAGTATATGAAACGGTTCTACAATAATAATTGGAGACCAATATCCCCCTCAAAATAATGAACAGGACAACCAGAAGATAAAGAGAGGACTTAATAAACCAAATAAATAGACGTAACAGGTTTTAGAGAACAAAATACACATTTTTCTGAACTGCACATGGATAGACCTCACATTAGGTCGCAGATTATCATGGTAGATTAGAAATGCTATATATCAAAGTATCTTCTCTGACCACAAAGGGATGAAGTTAGAAATAGAAGGAAAACTAGTGGAAATTAAAAGTTAATGGACCAAGGGAGTTAATAAGGGGAATTAGAAAATACCTACAAAAACACAACATACCAACACAGCAAAAGCAGTGCTTAGGGAGAAATTTATAGCTATATTTAAAAGAAGATCTCAAATTAACAACTTAACCTTATGACTTGAACAAAATAAGGCAAAAAGAAGATTAGAGCAGAAATGAAATGGAGAAAATTAGTGAAATCAAAAGTTGCTTTGAAAAAAATCAACAAGATTGACAACCCTAAAGACTTAAATTATTAAAATACATAAGAGTTTATGAGAGTATTATGAATATTATATGTCAACAAAACAGATCCTGTTAAGATTAAATCATAAAGAATTAGAATATCTGAATAGACATATAACTAGTAAGGACATTGAATCAGTAATCAAAAACCTCCCAACAAAAGCCCTGGACCTGATGGCTTCACTAGTGAATTCTACCACACATTTATAAAGAACTAGTACCAAACTTTTCCAACAAAAGAGAACACTTTCTAACGCATTCTATGAGACCAGAATTAACCTGATGGAAAACCCAGGCAAAGATACAAGAAGAAAACACTACAGACCAATATCCTTTATAAACATAGATGCAAAAATATTCAAAAATACTAGCAAGCAGACTTCTGCATCATATTAATAGGATTAAAGACCATGACAAAATGGGATTTATTCCTGGAATATATTTCAGCATATGAAACTTGACCATATAATGTGCCATATCAACAGAATAAAGGGAAAAAATCAGCCAAAAAAGTGAAAATCCAACAGCTTTCACAAAACACCCAGTAAACCAGGAACAAAAGGAAAATGTCTCAATATAAAAATCATACGTAAAACTCACTCATGGTGAACACCACACTTAGAGGAAACACTTTCCTTTCACCATTTTTTTTTTCTAAAGATTTCATTTATTTATTTGACAGAGACAGCCAGCAAGAGAGGGAACACAAGCAGGGGGAGTGGGAGAGGAAGAAGCAGGCTTCCAGCAGAGGAGCCTGATGTGGGGCTCGATCCCAGACTGCTGGGATCACGCCCTGAGCCTAAGGCAGATGCTTAACGACTGCGCCACCCAGGCGCCCCTTCCTTTCACCATTAAGTTAGGAACAAAGTGAGAGTGCCCACTTTCGCCACTTTAATTCAACATAGTACTGGAACTTCTAGTTGGGGCAATTAGACAAGAGAAGACATTCAAATTAGGAAGAGGTAAACTCACCTCTGCAAGTATATGATCTTCTATGTAGAAAGTCCTAAAGAGTAAAAAAAAATGTCAGAATGAGTTTCGAAAACTAGCAGGATACAAAGTCAAAATGCAAAAATCAGTTACATTTCTAGACAACAATCTGAGAAGGAAATTACAAAAAATATCAAAAAGAAGAATAAACTTAATGAAGTCAAAGACTTAGACAATGATAATTACAAGACATTGCTGAAAGAAAAAGGTATAAATCAAAAACATACTCCATGTTAATGGATTAGAAGACAATATTTTTAATCAAAATCCCAATAACATTTTTTGCATTTACAGAAAAACCCATCCTACAGTGCGTAAGAAATCTTAAAAGATCCCAGATTGCCAAAATAATCTTGATAAAACCAGAAGACTCACACTTCCTGATTTCAAATCCTACTACAATGCTACAGTAATCAAAACACTTTGGTATTGGCATAAAGACAGATATACAGGGCATTGGAATAGAAGAGAGGCCAGAAATGAACCTTCATATATATGGTCAAATAATTTTTTTCAAGGGTACCCAAAGCACTCAGTGGGGAAAAGACAGTCTTTTCAACAAACGGTACCAGAAAAAAACTGGACATTGAGGCAAAAGAATAAAGTTGGACCCTTACCGGATATCATATAAAAATTAAATCAAAATTGAGGACTTAAATTTAACTACACAACTCTTAGAAGAAAACAAGGACAAAGGCTTTACAATATTGGATTTGGCAATGCTTTCTTGAATATAACACAAATTAGACTTTGTGAAAAAAATTTTAAGTGGCATAAAAACATGCAAAGAGTAAAAAAGTAACACATACAATGGGAGAAAATGTTTGCAAATCAGAGATTAATATGTAGAATGTGTAGAGAATAACAAAATCACTTCAAAAATAGGCAAAGTACTTGAACAGACATATCTCTAAAGCAGATACACAAATTGACAATAAGCCTATAAAATGCTTAATATCACTAATCATTAGAGAAAAACCACATTTTTAAAACCACATTTTAAAAAATTTATATCTTTATGAGATGATAGATGTTAACTAAGCCTATTGTGGTGATCATTTCACAACATCTATGATCAAACCATGATGCTGTGTGGCCTTCAACTTACATAGTAATGTATATGAGTTATTTCTCAATAAAACCAGAAAAACATTTTAAAACAACAATGTACAATGAGTTACCACCACACAACTATCAGGATAACTACTATCAAGAACGCACAAAAAAACCCCAGCAAGCGTTGTAGAGTTGGAACCTTTGTGTACTGTTGATGGAGATGAAAAATTCCATTGTGGAAATGGAAAGAGTAGAAAACTCTGGAAAACACTATGGTAGTTCCTCAAAAAAATTAACGATAGAATTATCATATATTCTTATCAATCCCACTTCTGGGTCAAAAGAATTGAAAGTAGGGTCTCAATTATTGCACAGCCATGTTCACAGCAGTATTATTCATAATTGCTAAAACATGGAAGCAACCCAAATTTCCATTGACAGATGAATGGATAAGCAAAATTTGGTATATACTTAGAATATTATGTAGCCTTAAAAGGAAATTTTGCAATATGCTACAACATGAATGAACCTTGAGGATACTATGCTAAGTCAAGTAAGTCAGTCACAAAAAGACAAACACTCTATTATTCCACTTGTATGAGGTATTTAAAGGCAAAGCATGATGGTACTTGCCAGAGTCTGGTGGGAGAGGATAATGGAGAGTTATTGCTGAATGGGTATAGTGTTTCAGTTTTACAAGATGGATGGTGGTAATGGTTGCACAATGAAAATATAACACCACTGAACTATGCATTTTAAAATGGTTAAGATGGTAAATTTTATGTTCAGTGTATTTTGCCACAAAACAAAACAAAAAGCATGTCCATGTGCTGGAAGGGTGGCATACCCAAAGTCTACAGGGACAGAAGCTCTTGTGTTCAGGATCTATTCAGGCCTCTTGTATTTATCTAGCTGTTCGTTTATCCTTAAAAAAACCATTATTTTGTAACAAACTCTCAATCTAGTAAGTAGAAAAAAAAGCATAAATGCAAAATAATATATCCAAACATACCAATTCTTGTAAATTTACTGTCTATAGTTCTAAAGAAAGCATTTATCTCCAGGGGTTATTTGGACTCCAGATTTTATCTCTTCTATTTCACAAATGTTACAGTGAATGCACCAAATGTTAGAGATAACAAATGTCCCTTTTCAGAATGAATTGAGAGAAATATGATAATAGTCATATTTTCTTTTTTAGACAAATATGTTGAAGAACACAGATAACATGAGCCTGCTATGGGTTAACTGGCTCTTTGTGCAACTCTCATCTATCTTAAAACAGCCACAGGAAATTTTGGCTCTGTTGAGCAGACAGAGACTTAGAAGTGATGAGTAAAATAGAGAACTAAGAAAAAGTCCTGCTCCAGAAGGCTACTAAAGATTGATATGTGAGTGCAATGCAAAACTGTGTAACAGGAAAAGAATAAGGAGGTAAAATAAATTGAAAATAATTACAAAACTGTGACTCTCGGGCAGTAAGCAGCTGGAGGAAAGGGAGAGCAATGGAACTAGAAAGGATGTGAGAAACACTGTGAGAAGCAAATTACAACTTGAAGTGGGATTTGATTTTGAATAAGATGAGAATGAGGAATAAATTATGCCTTAGTTGCCTTTACGTGTCCTTGCACCCAGCATTCTGTTTTGGTCATTCTGGATTACGCAGTGAATACTTGCTGACTCTCTCTTCAAACAGCTCCACCTTTAATTTACCTGTTTTGGTCAATATTTTTTTATTACAAAATCCTCATTAACCCAAATGGGAAAATTGGATGTGAAGCTGTTTAAAAGGGAGATTCGACAAGTATTAATCACGTACTCAGGATAGCCGTAACAGAATGCTAAGTGTGAGGCCACAATGAAGGCACAACTTGTCTTTTCATGAAGATCATATCAAATCAAAAGTACATAATTTGTTAAAGCAAACGGCATAACCAGAGACTAATTCAAAGACTGTGTTGAACACAATTTATAAATATTTTATATCTTTAGGATACCTAGATGAATAAGATACAGCCAGTTATTAACAGAATTTCAACTCGCTCAGAAAAGAGAGAACACATATTTCAGATGGTGACCACCTCATGTGTAGCAATAGCCATTTCCTTTACAAAGTACATAGTCTGTCTCTCTTATCACAATATAAAACACAGAAAGTTTGTCCCCATTTAGTGGACAAACGAAGAGGCCTAGAAGTTAAGTAACTACCTAAGATGTGAAGTAATGCAATAAAGATTTGGAGCCACATCTCTCTGATCTCCACTTATGTTCTTTACTGTGTCATATCCCTCTTTAATCAGAATATGAATCTGTACATTGACAAGAAGAAGAGATGTCAATCAGATGACTGTATCAGGAAGGAGTCATGAATTAAGAAAGTGTGAATTACCACAGACATATTTCTACTTTTTGGTCTATTAAAAATACTTAAATTATGTACTAAATGTTAAAAAAAAAACAAACCTGGGAGATTTCCCTCAAAACACTGAGATATCAAAGGATAGTAAGAAGGTAAACCCAGGATCTACAAGTACCAAACTTTTTCAAATTGATGTTTGATCTTAAAAATGAATGTGGGTTTTCATTTTAGTTCATAATATGTCTATTTCTATTAGCATACAATTTTATTTTCAAAAAGTGTGCAGATACCTCCAGTAAGATGTATTATGCTTCAACTTAGTGTCTCAGGCCCTGTATGTTCCCTCCTAATGCAAGTTACGTTTTCTATAGTTTGAAAAAAACCCAGTTAGGGTGGCAGTCAGGAGCCTTGCAAAGTTAAAGCTGTTGGAGTTTGATTACAATTCAAATGTGCTTATCAGATAGGAGCCATGAGTCCCCTGTTGCCCTCTGAGTATGACCTATATTGTAATTGTAATTGGGAAGCAAACTAAGATTTCTCTGAAAATTATCCATGCCATTTTGATAACATGAATTATAAAAACTGAGTTGAAGTTTGAATGAAACATTTATCTGCAATATTTTGATCTCTTTCTGTATGATGCTGAGAGTTCCACATACTTATCTTGTATCCCCTTTTATACTCCTAACAAAAGAATTTCTCAACTAAAAAGTTTATTTGGTTTCGGAGTTTGGAGGAAGATGTCTACTTGTGTTTATTGTTCCTAAAATTTTTGGCAAGCCAAAAACATTTTTTTTCTTATAAAAACCACAGGAGAAAATTTAAATTAATAAAAAGAGAATGAGAGCAAGTTCAGAGCATTTCTGTGAAGTTAGCTAGGCAATTCAAAGTCACAAGGCCGGGCATCAAAGAACTATTACCTAGGAAGGCCTCCCTCCACCAAATCAAGCCTAAACAAAATTGTAATAAATCATATATTTAGTCCAACAGACTTAAAACGTTCTATTTCAAATTAAATGGAGTTGGAGTTATTCTCCTTTTCATTACTTCATTTTTCTTTGTCTTTTTCCTTCTCAGTTGCCCAAGTTGGTTAGACAAATTTGTTAGACAAAAACATATCCTTGCCCAAATATGAGAGGGAAGATATCTGTGTCATATTTTTCTGCCACTGACTTGACACATAAGACAATATAATGAAATCTGAATGCATTATCTTTAAACATAAATATGCATACATAATTATACACATAAACTCTTCCCCCCTCACACCTTTGTGTTAGTAAATTTGGTACAAAATTCCATCCTAAAAGAGCAGGCAGACTTAGTAGAAAACCAATACATTTTTTTTTAGCTTTAAACAATCATATGTTCAAGAAAACTTGATCTGTAAATGTAATCCATTGACATTTTATATTAATTTGCCAGTTGGACAACTAAAATTGTAACAGGTAAAGACCTCTAAGGCTCTTAATAGAGGGATCTGACATAGAGTAGAGAAAAATTTCTAGAGGAAGTGATATGTGACATTCAAAGCTATAGTTAAGAGTGCTCCAACCAGGGGCGCCTGGGTAGCGCAGTCGTTAAAGCGTCTGCCTTCGGCTCAGGGCGTGATCCTGGTGTACCGGGATCCAGTCCCACATCAGGCTCCTCTGCTATGAGCCTGCTTCTGCCTCTCCCACTCCCCCTGCTGTGTTCCCTCTCTCGCTGGCTGTCTCTCTCTGTCAAATAAATAAATAAAATCTTTAAAAAAAAAAAAAAAAGTGCTCCAACCAAAAGGAATAATATTTGCAGATAGTGAATATGAACAACCTGATGACAGTCTGTGAGACTGGATGAGAGAAAGTAGAGGAATGCTGGTGCAAGATGAAATTAGAGTAGGAAGTAGAGGTTGCATGATGCAGGGTCCTGAGGGCCATGGTAAGAGTTACAGCCATTATCTTAAGAGTGATATGCATCATAAAAGGGTATTAAACATAGGAGGAACATGATCAGAAATGTACTTTGACAGATCACCTTCCAATGTTGTATGGAGAATGGATTAAAGAAAAGTTTAGGGAAGACGGGGGAGACCAGTTCGTAGGCTGTTCAGAATCACATGATAGCATTAAGTACAGCAGAGAGTATTGTGTTTCATGAATATGAAAAAAAAATGATCTGAGAAATATTTAGGAGGTGCAACTGACAGGACGTGGTGATGCTTTAGATATGGAAGGTGAGGAAGAAAGCTGTGTATAAGATGACTGCTAAATTCTTATAAAACTAAATGGATTATAGTGCTATTATTAATAGACATCAGGAAAGCTGAGAAAAAAATATAATGGAGGGAGAATATCGATTTTTTTTGTTTGCTTGACTCCTAAAGTTGAGGTTGCTTTTGAGATTGCCAAGAAGGCATATTGAAGAAGGGACTTGGCTAAGTGCATGTTATCTCTAAATAGGTACTAAGAATTGAAGTCCTAAAAGTGAAAGAAAACACAAGAAATTAGAAAACAAGAGATACTATCACTAAGCTTAACCAATTCCAGTATTTAATGGCCCACCATGATGAGCTCGACAAAGATTCAGTGAAGTAAGGAGAAATCAAAGTCACTGTTGTGAGAAATTCAAACCTGAGAATGTGTCAGTGTAAGAAATTAGAAAATGGAGATGGATGTTACTGAGAAGCAGGCTAAGAAGAGCATTGAAAGCATTCTTTGGATTTGGAGACTGGAAGATGATTGCTGATCTGAAACCAGATGAGGTGCCTGATGCCATATCAGAGTTTGAGGAGTAAGAGATAGTAAATGCAGCAGTTAGAAATCCTTTTGAGAAAATTGTATTAGAATTTCTTTTTTTCACATTTCGGTGAAATGATGCCAAAATTCACAGCAATACCAGAAGCATGAGTGTTAATATAGATTCAGACTTCAAATTTACCACTGTACTACCAGTTTACTTAGAAATCTGCAGTTTTGTCCTTAAAGATTGATGGCAACTAACATCATAGACTAGAAAGAATGTAAGCCATGGATTTAAATCCCAAATCTATCACTGACTAGCTCTAAACCTTGAGTAAGCTATTTAACGTCTCTAAGCCCTTATTACCTCAATGTAAAACATCACTAATAAAATCTGTCTCATAGAACTGCTTAGGAATTAGATGACACAGGTAAAGTGATAAGTAAAATGTCCAGCACACAAAAATGCTTATTAAATGACAGCCATTTAAAATACTAAAAATAGACATCCTTTGTCTTCTTTTTCTTCCACTGTCAATACTTAACACTTTTGTTTTCACCAACTTTTTCATGGTTTACTTTGGCCCCTTCATCTACTTCACGGTTGTCAGGATGAACTTCCTAAAAGGCAATTATTATCATATTGTCTTGCTTCCTGCCCTTAAAATATTTCAGTACCAACCCCTAGCTTCTAGAATAAAGTTCAAATTTTCCTTATTATCATTCTAGATCCATCGAGTCCTGATGCTTTTCCTAAAATCCTAGCTCTGTTTCCTTCCTATTTTCTACATGAATGAACACGTCCACATAAATGCACAAACTTTATTCCTCACGCTATCACACAGATGGTCCCTACTGTTCAGGGAGTTCTTCCTATCCTTTATCAAAACTAAACTTAAACTCTACTGTAAAGATTTTCTTGAACCTGAGGATTTTTTCTATGCTCCAACATCATCCTGTGCATTTTTCTTATGTAGTGGATTAAAGCCCAGGCACTGGAGCTAACCTACCTGGTTTCGAATATCAGCTCTGATATTGATTAGTTGTGTGCCTTTAAGCTAATCACTTTGCTTCTGTGACTCACTTTCCCCCTCTGCAAAGTGAAGATCACATTTAAAAGGGTCTCTATTTTGAATTGTTATAAGGAATAAGTTAATGCATATAAAGTCTTTAACACTAACTATTAGCTGTTAACACAGCGATCGTGATAATGCACTCCACTATACTCCAAACTCCTTGGAACCAAAGGCCTTCTCTTATTTGTTTTTATAGCATCAGTATGTTATAATTTCTCCAATGCTTATTGCTACTCAACAAACACTGAATAATGAAATAAATGGATGTACTAAAGAATAAATTTCACCACATTGCATTTGAGATCTGAAAGCACCACTATGATACCAGGATTAGTTTGGGCACTAAGGAAAACATCTTCCTATGAATTAAAAAATTAATGAAAAGTATCTTTCTGGGTTGCTATGTGCTTACATCTCATTATTTACAATTTGCTGAAGAACGAACTTTATTGTAAATACCAGTAATGAGCATTTCATGAAGAAATATAAATTACATTTTATGGGAATTTGAATATATATTAACCAAAAATTTACTTTTATTAATAGGGCAAATAAAACGTTGGCTAATCATATAAATTAGAATTATGTTTTCAATAAAAAGTCCAGTTTTCATTTTTAAAAGAGATACTATTAAATTTTCTAGCTGTGTTTGCATGAAATACTTGTGTGTTAAACACACTATGAATATCCCAAAATATATAATTAGTGGGCTTACTGAATAAAGAATAAATGGAATAAAAAATACATTGCTGTCCTTATTTTATGTAATCTCCATTGGGCTCAGCAGTTCAGAGCATATTTTCTAATGGTCTCCAGTAACCTAATTCTTGGCAATCTTATAATTGAACAGCTTAGAAGATTTTGCTTTTCCAAAACAAAACAAACTGATTAGTGACCATGAGCTAACTTTCTCAGTTTCAAATAGCTGGGCATATAATAATCAGGCCAGCACATTATAACTTACCTATGTGAAATGCACTAAATATTCCCCACTTCCTATATTATAGCTTTTTGTCATTCTAGACGATTTTGCAAAGGAAAATACAGGATTAAAGTTTTTAACTTGAGAAAACAGAAGCATGATCCACAAAGACAAAATAGTACCATGAACATTTTTAAATAATCATCATTACTGTATAGAATCTAAGGCTATGTATATAGTCTTTTGAAGATTCCTTTCCCAATATTTCTTCTATCCAAAACTTGCCTATCACCTGGTTGACATGGACCCTTGCTTCAAAATAGAATGGTCTGATGTTTTCCCTTTCCCTTTGAACTCTTGAAATTTCTGATCAACTTAATTCCCTATCACTTGCTTTATGTATTATTGATTGTTCTATACTCACCTTTCAGATCTGACATTAAACATTACTACACTAGTACTGACTTTATTTTTTTTCAAATTTGACTCCCTGTACTTGCTGCGGCCCCTCACTCCAGCCTGATGAATAAAGATCAGACAATTTTTAAAGACAGGGAATAAAGAGTTTTAAATATGAGTACATTTCTAGATATAAAGAATGTCTATTAAATTACTCTTCTCTCAGTTTTTGAACATACTGATTTAAGCCTTAATACCGAAAATCAAAGTTAGATATTTACCTCAATCAGCAAAATGCATGTTTTAAAAAATAACTTTGCAAGAGTTTGAAAACTTGAGAATTATTCTAATAGCTCTGATCTAAGACTATGTAACTATGACAAAGGTATTCCACATATTTATTCATTAATGCAAAACTTGAGCAAAAAAAAAAACATTAACACTGAAAAATAGGTACAAAAAAGTTTCAAAAAGAGCATTCAAATCAATTTTTAGTGCTGAGCAGAGCAAGCTAAACCTATACCCTCTTATGGATACTTTTCAAAATATTTTGTATTGTTACCACCAAATGTCTCATATTCCTGAACAGAAAGAAATAATCACATAAGTCATTTCAGAATTTCCTTAATGTAAAATAAGAGTTTTATACCAAGCAGAAACAGAAGCAGTTTAAAGTAAAATCATGAATATCAACAATATAAATGCTATGGACACATAACTGGGCCTACAGTCAAAGAAACAGGAAACAGTTTAGGGAATGTTATATTTCAGCCATCTTTGTAATTAGTACTAATAGACTTAGTTTGAGCTAATCACACGACTATTCATATTAAGCATGTTCGTTATGTCTAACTCAAAATCAGTGATTTTGACAGAGTCATCAAAACCTTATGGCTGGCCAAAGCAATCTTGAGAAAGAACAAAGATGAGGTATCACAATCCCAGAATTCAAGATAAACTACAAAGCTATAGTAATAAAAACAGTTGGTAGTGGAACAAAAACAGACACAGATTATTGAAACGTGACTATAACAGAGGAGACAAGAATATACAATGGGGAAAAGATAGATAGTCTTTTCAATAAATGGTGCTGGGAAAAGTGGACAGATAATGCAAAAGAATAAAACTGGATCACTTTCTCATACCATACACAAAAATAAGCTGAAAATGGATTAAAGACCTAATGTGAGTCCTGAAACCATAAAAGTCCTAAAAGAAAACAGAGGCAGTAACATATTTGTATGTCTCCTGAGGCAAGGAAAACAAAAGCAAAAATAAACTACTGGGACTAGTCTAAGAACCTTTGCACAGCAAAGGAAACCATCAACACAAAAAGGCAATCTACTGAATGGGAGAAGATATTTACAAATGATATATCCATAAAATGTTAAAATCCAAAATATAGAAAGAACTTATACAACTCAATACCAAGAAAAGAAAATCCAATTAAAAATGGGCAGAGGATGTGAATGGACATTTTTTCCAGAGAAGACATACAGATAGCCAACAGATTTGCATGTCACTAATCATCAGGGAAATGCAAATCTAAACCACAATGAGATATCACCTCACACCTGTCAGAATGGCTAGAGTCAAAAGACAAGAAATAACAAGTGTGGGTGAGGATGTGGAGTAAAGGAACCCTCGTGCATGTTAGTGAGAATGGAAATTGGTACAGCCACTGTGGAAAACAGTATGGAAGTTCCCCCAATTAAAAATAGAAATACTATATAATCCAGTAATTCCACTATTGGGTATTTATCCAAAGAAAATGAAAACAGTAATTCTAAAAAGATATATGCACCTCTATGTTTATTGAGCATTATGTACAATAGCCAAGATATGAAAGTGACCCATATGCCCATGGATAGATGAATGAATAAGAAAAGGTGGTGTATACACACAGACACACACACACACAATGGAATATTATTCAACCATAAAAAAGTGAAAAATGCCATTTGTGAAAAATGGATGGATCCAGAAAGTATTATGTGAAATAAATCAGAGAAAAAAACCATTGATTTCACTTAAATGCAAAATCTAAAACACAAAACAAACAAAAAGCAGAAACAGACCCATAAAAACTGTTTGTTGCCAGAGGGGAGGGGAATAGAGGGTGGGCAAAATGGGTGAAGGAGAATGAGAGACACAGGCTCATAGTTATGGAATGAATAAGTCATGAAGATAAGAGGTACAGCACAGGGAATATAATCAGTGGTATAGTAATGGCATTGAATGATGACAGATGGTCTGTAAATTGTGTGCATAGCATAACATACAGACCTATGGAATCACTATGTTCTATACCTGAAACTAATGTAACATTGTGTATCAACTATACTTAAGTAAAAATTTTCTGAAGAGTATAAAAGGTTAATATGAAATTATTCATATTAATGGCAGAAACATGGTATTTCATAAATGTGACTCTTTATCAGGACATAGGGCAAATTATCATTTATTGCATCCCCATGTCTCAATTTCTTTCAGTAGATACAGACTATATAGTGAAAACAGTCCACAAAATCAGTCCATAAAATATAACTTTGTTTGTAACTGCAATTACTATTCTTGAGATCCCAATTCTATGGATGTCAAAAATGCTCAACTCTACCATTTCATGGTAAATAAATTACTTCTGTTTTAAAATAAGTCTCTTAGAATTCCACCTCCCACACATACCATCACCAGGCACACACAAATATACACAGATATGGTTCTCCTTAATTTCTCTGAGTTATCTAAATCCTAGGGTGGAGTTATATACCATCCCAGCATTAGAAGGGAGACATCTGGTCTTCTTGCCACTTTCTGAGTACTCTGGTCTGCATCAAAGTGTAGTTCATCTCCATCTGGCCCTCACTATTTCCATTGCCTTTACTGACCCAGTTCATGTCCCCATACCAGGTTTTAATTGTCAGAATTAAACAGTCTGCATCCTCTTTGTCCCAACTCTAATTCCTTTTATAGTACCCTGATGCTCCCAACAATTCAGAAACTTTGGGTACTCAGGAACATTGGTTATTTTTCCACACTAGTCTGGGAGTTCATGACTTTGTACGGTTGACCTCATACTCATCTGAGAATCTCCTGGATGCCATTTTGGATAATGTGTTTTCCCATAAGGTTTGCCACTTTTTATATTACACTGTGGGAAGCCAAGCAAATAGTCTTTTCTCCTCATATCTAGGGGTTTACTTCATCTCCTCGAGTCTTTGGGCTTAGTCCAAAAAACGGGATGGGCACTTCCCAAAGAACCACTGATTCTAAGGTCTAATCATATTCCTTTGTGATCTCTCTTCCCATATGCTAATCAGTCTAAACCTGTTTTCTACTCTAAAATATCAACTTTTGGCTTAAATTCTAACAGGCTCGGGCTATTCATATTTGAATGAAAGCTTCCAGCAGTGAAAAGAAATAAATATATTTTCTGTCTCAAGCATGAGTTTCTTGAAAGTACAGCTCCATAAGTTTACAGATATTCAGGGTGTGGTGAAGTATTTGACTCCTTGTTTTGTTATTTCTTTTGTTTTACTCCTAACGTTGTCTGTCCTGAGTCAGATACAGTTTGTAGAAACCCCTCCTTGTTGCTTCAGAGGCTGAGTCCATTAGAAAGGAGTGGAAAAATATGGTTTCAATGTCAGAACTTTGCCCAGTGCACTTGCCACTGCTGAAGAATTTTAGCATAGACAAGAGTGTGGGTCTTTGATACCCCACCCTAATGTGCTTTTTGTCTCTGTGGTTCTGTCCACATGGTTATCTATGCAAGTCCTTCCCTTTAAGTTTGTATTTCCAACTATTGAATCCAAACTATCCTAAGCTCATGCCTCTTCCCTGAAGTGTTTCCAATCAAATACAGCTGCTTCTTCACTAGAAATTATTAGAGCATCATATCTGTACGAGTGTCACAAACTGGAAAACTCCTTGTATATTCGACTTTTTTGGAGGCGTGGGGATGGGGGGGTATATGTCTTCCTTTCTTAGTAATATTTTAAATTCCTTAAATGTCTGAGTCTTGTATCACTAGTAAATAAAGTGTCTTACTTTAGTAATACTTATAATCACGTTTTAAATATATTAAGTATATACACATATCTGAATGAGATGCTGCATCAGTTTACTGCACAAATTGATCAAATCATTTAGCTCTTCCAAGAGCCTATTAAAATATATAACCTATATTTCAATATTAAAATACATAATTCTGTATTAGTTTTCTAAGGCTGCTATATCTAAGTACCACAAATTGGATGGCTTCAAAGAACAGAAGTTTATTCTCTCACACTTCTGGAAAGAAGAATTCCAAAGTCAAGGGGTCAGTAGGGCCATGCTTTCTTTGGAATGTGTAAGGGAGAACTCCTTCCTTTGCTAGCTTCTGGTGATGGCCATCTATCCTTAGACTTGCTGGGTTTGCAACTGCTTTACTCCTATCTCTGCCTCTATTGTCGCATGGCTTTATCCTGGTCTTTGTTTCCTTCACTTGGGTCATTTTCTCCTTTCTGTGTGTCCATGTCCAAATTTCTCTCTTCCTGTAAGGACAATAGTCATATTGAATCAGAACCTACCCTGCTGACCTCATCTTAACTTGACTATACCTGCAAATACTCTATTTCTAAATAAGGCCACACTCCATAGGTAAGATGGGTTTGGACTTCAACATATATTTTGTGGGGAGAGGGGCAAAATTCAACTTGTAACAACAGTTAATAATGCTTGGTGCATAGTAACTATTCAAAATATATTTGAAAAATGGAAAAAAATTGGTTGTCATAAGAAGTGTTTTCATAATTTCACAGTACCTAGTTTATTCATTCCAGCTTATCAACCACATGTAGCAGTATGATCCTTGCATTTAATCAAATGATCCATTTGAATTTAAATAAGTCTCCTTCTATATTGCTGCCTAGTTCTTTTTCTCCCTGAAACAGTCCTTCATTTTTATTTTAAAGCTTTTGGTCTGAAGCTAACTGCTATTGTGACTTTCCTGTTAAAGGTCCCAGTCAAATCCATTTAATCAGTAATAGAATTGGGCCCATTAATCTACTTCATTACAAATCATAGAGAAAAATCAAACCCAAAAGAAATAAAAAATGATGTTGTACAATACATTCACTTGCCTCTCTTAACCTAAGCCCTTGGGTCAGCTATTCAATTTCATTGCAAATGAATTTAAGATAATTCCTATTTATCAACCTTACAATATGTCCAGATAGTTGTTGAAGCATCTCTATGAAATATGCCACTATATCGACATAAAAAATATTAAAAACCTAGCTGTGAAAACTAAAACAGCACTGCACCACATAAATGGTATGTGTGGTTATTGATAATGGTATAAAAATGCAAGGGTAAGTGATTAATATTGCAGACCAAATGATATATGATTTGTTATCTCAATCAGAATTGCTTTCAACAAAAGAGTGAATGATTAGAATATTATCACATTCCCACAAAATACTAAACTCCCACATTATTAAATTTTATCCAATCGTATCATTTATATTTGGTATTACTTTTAAGATGCCATTCGAAACGCTTTATAGCCACTGCAAGATATCCATAATGGCATTTACAACATAGCAAAGCATGAGAAAGCAGTGCAAAGATGTTTGATATAAATAATTTTGAAAGCATTTTCATCTGCAAGTATAATATAAACCTTAAAAAATACACAAAGTATCTTGGATTTTCACATTAATGCTATACCTTTGTGGAAAAAATATATTAGCAAAAAGTGAAAAAGGAGGAATTACATATAAACACACTTTGTAACAACTCTTTTTTTTCATACTACAATACAAAAATAAGTGACTGAAAGATTTCTAAACATTTCATTTCACAAAGTATATACTGTTCATAACCATTATAAAATTTGAAACCCCAGTGATAAAAACAACTGAAATCTTTTGTTGTGTGAAGAAGTGACTTGTTTCTGCCCCTTGCCTGTTCCCTATTTCCAGGTCTAGTACCTACTGGCACACTTGCCTCTGAGCCTAGGGGGTATAAATTATCACTTTTCATCAGCATGGTTCTTTGGAATATTTACCTTATAAAATAAAACCATTACCTAAAAATCAACCAGTATATGTTTTTTTTTATTTCTTTTCCTAAGCAATACTATGTTCTAATGATGGCTTGGGTGTTTACTACATATTAACATCACATAGCTTATTATGTTTGAGTCTAAGTTACCTCATATGTAAAATAAATCTCTTGCACAGTAGTACAGAAATATTAGAAAGCAGCCTATGAAAGGCTAGCATACAGTACATCAAGAACAAACAACAGCCCCCTTCTTAGCCATATCTAGTGCAAACAGCATTTCACAGAAAATTACCTATTTGCACTAAATGACTCTACTGAAAATGAATAACATCCATTCTCTTGTCAGCCCAAGTGGTTTTGAACACAACTTTTCCTCATTTCTAGTTTGTACCCTTTTCCTTTCTCACAATGACCCTTCCATATTTCATCAACCCCCATATGTCTTCAACCCATCCTCAGATGATGTGTTCATATTCCACTTTTCTAATAAAACTGGGTATGCACATTCCACCTCAAAATTTCATCTATATTTTTAACAGTCTTCATTTGCTTTCTTCAGAAGAGTAATTGGCTATACTGGAATCCCTCTGCTCAGAATGCCTTTCCCTTAACATCTATACAGTTAATTTCTCATCTCATTCACATTTTTGTGTGAATGTCATCTTTCAATGAGGTCTACCTGGACCCTCCTATTTAAAATTGAAACCCCTAACTCATTCATTCAAAAATCGTCATGATTTTCTCTTACTATACTCTATTTGTGTTTCATACCATATATTATCCACAAGCTAAAGACACAGTTTACTTATCTAATGGTTTAACATTAGTCTTACTAAGAAAAAGTGAGCTCTTCTTCAAAAGAGGGATCCTTCTACATTTGTTTAGTAAAGAGTACTGGGCAACGTAGTTTATAGTCAGTAAATATTCACGAGATAAAAGAATGCCTTTCTCTTAGAAAGGAACACTTAACATTTTTATGTTAAAAAACCTTAAAATAGACAAAATGTATATTTGCTTTGAAAAGTATTTCAGAAATAATACAAATATATTTGTCTTAAAACTGTAAATGAACTCAATGAACTCTTCAAAACAGGAGAGAGGTAGGGGAGGGAGATGGGGAGAGACAGAGATTGAGATTTCACTTTGGAGATTAAAAAAGCAAAATCCAAATCTATAAAACAAAAACCTATCAAACCAAGTGTTTCAGAGATTAAAAAGAAAATAAGTGCAATATTTTATAATATTATTTAAAACAAACAAAAGGGGTCAGGGATTTATAAAATAGAGTCAAATTTGAACAGATGGAGGGCTAGGAGGTCCCAACATTTGTCTTCCCCACAAATAAAATAAATAAACCACAAACTGATGAAAATAGCTCTGGAAAACTCTGGACTACAAGCAAGCATCAGCAGTAATTTTTTGAACCCCAAACCTGTGAATGGTCATACAGAAAAGCATAAGAAGCATTTTACATTCCATTCCTTGGTCCAGAGTAGCTCAATGACAAGAAAGATCCTCTTAGAGGGATTTTACCCCATGGGGAAAAGGAGATCAGTAGAATCCCGAGCAAGCCTCACTGCCATGGACAGTAGAAGCCTTTGCAATTGAGGAACCCCCCAGTCTTTATCAACACAACCCAGCTGACAGTACTACAGAGTCCCTGCTGGTATGTCTCCTCCCAGGGTTAGAGCTGCTGCAGCATGCAAAAATATCCTTACCGAGGTGCCCTAGTTCCTGCTGTGACCCACTCCACTACTTAAGTAAGGAGCCATCTGTGAGATGCCCGCTGCTATTGCTGCTCTGCACCCAGCCCCCAGGGCCGAAATTTTCACTTTCACTGGCCATTACCATGCTGGGCTTCCACACTTCTACACCCCAGGCTTGGTCCTAAGTCAAGGCTTTGTAATACCATCACCAGGATGCATTGAAGCACTGTGCCCCAGTCCCAGAGAGCTAAGGAAAGGCTACAATGTTACATTACCAACGCTGCACTGCTGCTCTCTGTGCCCTGCCCCCTAGGGCCAGACTTCAAGCTCTGACACACCATCCCCAGGATATGCTGCTCTTCCACCCTGACCACTGGGCCCAACCCACTGCTGTACCCTGTCATCTCAGAGCTAATACTGCTGCTTCTTGCCTGCAGGGTCTGAATGCCTGCATTGAGCCCCACAGACTAAGAACCCAGTTCCACAGGGGATCTGTACACTCTCACACTTCAAATACTGGCAGTCGTACATCTGTGCTCCAAAACTGGGAAGCTTTGGCATTCTCTGTGTGCCTAATTAGCTCCTGGCTTCACTGCTACTCTGAGTGCCAGCATGCCATATCTGATACAAAGAATTCCCTTGGCTAGACTTCAGCCCAAAGGGAAAAAGAATAGGAAACCAGGAGCCTTCACTTCTGAGGACTATAGTACTAGTCAGCAATGATACCTACAGGACTGCAGGTCGCCTCCCAAAATGCAAGTTCCTGGGACCACTAAAACTGCCCCCTTACTCACCTGCATATTCAGTCACTCCAAGGCTGCAAAAGTAGTTTTTGAAAGCAGCTGCAGGTCCCCTCCCAACACAGATCCACAAACATGTGTCACTGGGTGTCCTTGGTTTCTACTGTGGAACTGCCCTTACAAATACTTCTTGACAGAGCCCATCAGAAACACTAACAAAGGCCTGGAAGTATTCAAGCAACCATGAGGACTAGTCTGCACTCTAAAGGGACCGCTGACATAGAGAAAGAGGAATATAACCAAAATATGAAACAACAATAATTCAGCACTGGGCTGGAAGGAGACAACTGGACTGACAGCAAGCTCATTCGAAATATGAAATCCTTTCAGGGAGCAACAAGAGAAAAGTGCCCTACATTCTGGTGCTAACGCATCTCTAGCAAATGCCCGGTACAACTCACCTCCAGCCCAGGAGGGCCCCAGACTGGCCCCCTGACACCATAGGGCCTGAACTTCGCCCACAACAGGCAAAGAGAGCCACTGCATATGACTCGACTGAAGGCAAATGCAACTCAGCCACAACCGTAGCGCACTCAGAACACACTTTAGAGACAGCCCTGAAGTGCCATATTCTCACCAACAGGGCACATTGCACTGCAGGGCATCACAGGAACTCTTTTTTTATAAGGCCAAAACTTCCAAGGACGGGAGGTGTAGTTGCCTTTCCTAACACAGGGAAACAGAGAGAGTTAGAGAAAACGAGGAGACAGAGGAATATATCCCCAGTGAAACAACAGGACAAAATCACCTCAAGGGGGCTAAACAAAACAGAGATAAGCAGTATGCCCGCTAGAGAATTTAAAGCAATGGTCATAAACTTACCATACCTGAGAAAAGAGTAGAGGACGTCAGTAAGACCCTCAACAGACATCGAAAACATAAACAAGAACCAATGAAAGGAGAAGAACTTCATAACTGAAATTAAACATACACTAGATGGTTAAGAGCCTCTATGGGTTTTCTCCTTCTCTAATGACTTCCCATTCTATCTTCCCTCCCTTCCCCTATGGTCCTCTGCCCTGTTTCACATATGACAGACACCATAGGATAATTCCTTCTCTGACTGACTTATCTCACTTTGCATAGGACCACCTCCGGTGCTAAGTATTCATCCTTTCTGAGGGCTAAGTCAGATACCATTGTGTGAGATATACATATGTATATGGATCTACGTGAGGTATATATGTATATGTTTATGTATATATGTGAGCTCTAATATGCATATATATAGATGTGTATATGTGTATACGTATATATGTTGGAGAGAAAGAGACTGTGTGTGTGTGTGCGTGTAGAGACACATATATGTCACCTTCATTATCCATTCATCCCATCAATGGACATCTTGGCTCTTTGGGCAGTTTGGCTATTGTGGACATTGGTGCTATGAACACTGGAGTGCAGGTGCCCCGTTGGATCACTCCGTTTGTATCTTTGGGGTAAATACCTAGTAGCGCAATTTCTGGGTCATAGGGCAGCTCTCTTTTGTTGCTGTGAGGTGGTGGGTGGGGGGAGGGGGTAATTGGGTGATGGGCATTAAGGAGGGCAGGTGAGGTGATGAGCACCGGCTGTTATATGCCACTGATAAAATAGCGAACACTACTTCTGAAGCCCGTGACGTGCTGGCAGTTGGCTAACTGAATTTAAATCAAAACACTACACACTTGGGGGGAGGCGCTTTTACGTAGGACTTACGAACGTGGGAGAACCAAAACCAAAAAATACTGCTGTTCACAATGAAAAGTCTTTATTGCTACATTACCTATATTTGAAAATTATAATACAATATTATATAGAGAATAAATAAAAGTAGTCCACATATAAGAATACCGTAAATAGCATTTGCAATATAATATCTTGAGAAATCGGAAGAGTCCATCAAAGTAAAAGATGAGCTTTAAAGTGTAGTATGTCTTTAGTGCTACTCACAGAAAGTCCAAACTTCTGTGAAGACAAAGAAAGTCCCATAGTCCTTGGTGTGGTCCAGGAAGCACAGTAATGTTTAGACGTGAGGGGAGTCAACCACGAAGGAGCTGTCTGCCGTGTCTAGCAACTGAAGATGGAAGAAGTCGGGCCAGGGAGGACAATCCTTGCACCCACCGGCCACCATGACCCGCAGATACAAGTTCAGGCGCAGTAACAGGGCCGGGCAGGTGGGAGGCCTGAGTGGAGGGGAGGGAAGAGCACTTCCTTAATACCGCGGCCCACTCCTCAGGAGGGGACCAACAGGGCTTGGCTCTTGGTCTCCAGGCAGCTGAGGAAAAGCTCCTTGTGATGTAGTGAGTCTCACAATCTCTTCCAGGCACTGCAGGTCTCTTAGCATCTCCCTCACCTGGCCTTCTTGTTTTGATCTTTTGGCGCTCTCTCCCTTCAGTTCTTGAACCAGAGAATTTAGTTCCTCCCTCAGCATCACGTTGGTCCTGTTCGCCTTTCTGTAAGAGTCGGCAAGTCTGGGTATATCGAGTGAGTCTTTCTCCCGTCTGGCATTTTCTAGCGATGATTCAATTCCGACATGCTCCTCCTTAGCATCGAAGAGCTTGTCAATGAGTTGGCATTTCTCCTCAATCCCTGCAGCCACTGCTTCTGCCAGCTGCTTTTCACGACGTCCGTAACGGCGACTTCTAACGGACCGAACGAGTCTGAACGTAAATAAGAGGCCCACCAATAAGCCAATGACAGGCAGACGCACCAGTGTCTCCCACTGGAGGTTGTGGAGAAGAAGGGCCGGACTTGGGTCGCTTGGCAGCAGCTTCACCATCATCTCGCCCAACCTCCCAAGGATCCGCTCAAAGCCGTGCTCCACAGAGGTTGGCAGCACCTCCATGGTACTGCTCGACCGCAGGATGATTCCTGGTCACCGCGCACCCAGTCGTCACGACACACCCTAGGCAACGCCTCAACATTCCGCCCGGAGCCCAACCAGCAACTGCCAGTCTGAAATGGCCAGATATATGGCAGGATTTCGGGGGGCAGGGGGCAGTGTATAGGCTTGTCTCCATGACTGCCTAATGTTCCTTATTTCCCTCTTTCTTAATTTTAGCAATGTAAAACTAGAATACAGTGACATGTGCCCCCCCCCCAAACTCAAAACAGAACAAATCGAAAAACCACAAGATGGAATAAACAGTAGACTAGAGCAAGCAGAAGAAAGGAACGGTGATCTGAAAGACAGAATGATGGGAGGCAATCAAGCTCAACACTTGTGAGAAAAAAAAATAATGGGAAAAATGAAAACAGACTTTGAGAATTCAGTGACACCATCCAGTGTAGTAACATTTGCATTGCAGGGATTCCAGAAGGAAAAGAGAGGGGGGAAGGAGGCAGAAAACTTCCTTGAATAAATAATAGCTGAAAATTTCCTGAATCGGGGGAAGGAAACAGAAATCCAATTCCAGGAGGCACAGAGAGACGCTCACAAAATCTTCCCAAGATAGTCCACAACGAAATGCCTAGTAATTAAATCAGCAAAAAAAAAAAAAAAAAAAAAAAAAAGTAGTGATAAGGAAATCATTTTAGCCCCGCATCGGGCTCCCCACTCCACTGGGAGCCTGCTTCTTCCTCTCCCACTCCCTCTGCTTGTGTTCCCTCTCTCGCCGGCTCGCTGGCTCTCTCTCTATCAACTAAATACATAAATACATACATAAATGAAACGAATCAATGAATGAATGAATAAAATGTAAAAAAAAAAAAAAAAGAACTTTAAAAGCAGCAAGAGAAAAGAAAACAGTTACCTACCAGGGGTCTGCTAGAAGGCTACGTGGAGATTGTGCAGCAGAAACTTTGCAGGCCAGAAGAGAGTGGCATGACCCATTCAAAGTACAGAAAGAAAGAAAAAACAAAACAAACAAAACAAAACAGCAACGGAAACAAAACCAGAAAACAGCTGAGAACACTCTATCCAACAAGGCTATCACTCAGAAGAGAAGGAGAGAGAGAATTTCCCAAACGAAAGTTAAAGGAGACCCTTTGAGTGGAAAGGAAAGACCATCAGTAGGAGTAAGAAAAGGAGGAAGCACAAAAGCAGTAGAATTAAATAGCTCTACAGAAATCAGCCCAGGGATGCAAACACTAAAAAGATGGGGAGTATGATACCATAAACCTAAAACGTGGATGGGAGAGTTGTAAAGAGTGGGTTCAAACTTAAGCAACCATCAATTTATCATGGACTGCTATATGCATAGGATGTTATCGATCAACCTAATGGTAACCACAAATCAAAAACTGGTAACAGATATGCCAAAAAATAAACAGAAAGCAATCTCAGGATAGCCGAAAGAAAGCAAGCAAACCACGCGAGAAAAGAGCAAGAGAAGAAACAAATAGAAAAGAACTAGGAAGACAACCAAAAAACAAGTAAGAAAATGGCAATGGATACATATATATCAATAATTACTTTGACTGTAAATGGACTAAACCCTCCAATCAAAAGACACAGGGTGACAGAATGGATAAAAAAGTAAGACCCATCTATATACTGCACCCAAGAGACTTATTTCAGACCTACAGACAGATGCAAATTGAAAGTGAAGGGATGGAAAAGCATGTATCATGTAAACACAAGTGAAAAGAAGGCCAGGGTAAGCATACTTATCTCAGACACAACAGACTTTACAACAAAGACTGGAAGAAGAGACAAAGCAGGACACTACCTGACCCTAAAGGAAACAGTCGACAAGAACATATGACAATTTAAATATCTATGCACCCAACACGGGAGCACCCAAATACATGAGGCAGCGGTTAAAAACCAAGAAAGTAATCAAGAGTAATACAGTCAGAGTCGGGGACGTTCACAGCCCCGTTGCATCCATGGAGAGATCATCTAGACAGAAAAGCAATGAGGAAACTGGGGCTTGGAAGGACATATTGGACCGGATGGATCTACTGGAGGCCTTCCAACATGGATCCCCAAACAGCAAAACGCACATTCTTTTCAAGTGCACATACAACATTCTCCAAAACAGATCACCTATTAGGCCACAAAACAAGTCTCACCAAATTCAAAAGCACGGAAGTCCTGTCATGCATCTTTCCCAACCACAATGTTAGGAAACCAGAAATCAACCGCAAGAAAAAATGTCCGCAAAGAACACAATTACACGGAGGTGAAATAAGATGATCCCGAACAATAGATGGGTCGGTCGAGAACTCCAAGAGGAAACTAAAACATACGTGGAGACAAATGAAAATGAAACCACAGTGGTCCAAAACCTTCGGGATGCAGCAAAAGCGGCACTAAGAGGAAACATTATAGCAACACAGGCCTACCTCAAGAGGTAAGAAAAATCTCAAACGGACAGCCCAACCTCACACCTAAGGGAGCTGGAAGAACAACAATAGCTAAAACCAGTAGGAGGAAGGAAATAATAAAGACTAGAGCAGAAATAAATTAAACATCCAAGAAAAACACAACAGAACAAACCAGGGAAACCACGAAGTGGTCCCTGGAAACAATCAACCAAACTGATAAGCCTTGAGGCGGACTTACGAGAAAAAAAAAAAGAAAGAAAGAAAGAAAGAAAGAAAGAGGGATTGAAAAAATAATAATAATAAAAACAACACAATCAGCAATGAAAGATGAGAAATAACAACTGACACCACAGAAATAGAAAGTATTAGAAGATAATAGTATAAAAGTTACATGCTAAGAAACTGGCCAACCTAGAAGAAATGGATACATTTGGAGAAACATGTAACCTCCCAAAACCGAATCAGCAAGAAATGAAGCATTTGAACAGACCAATTACCAGCAATGATATGGACTCGGGAATCAGAACACTCGCAACCAATAAAAGTCCAGAGCCAGACGTCTTCAAAGGGGAATCCTACCAAACATTTCAAGCATTAAGCCCTATTCTTCTCCAACTATTCCAAAAAACAGGAGAAAAAGGAAAACTTTCAGATTCATTCAATGAGACCAGCATTACTCTGATGCCAAAACTAGAGAAACACACTTTTGGAAAGAAAGGAGAACGACAGGCCAATATCGCCGATAAACGCGGATACAAAAGTACTCAGCAAAATAATAGCAAACCAAATCCAACAATACATTAAAAAAAAAAATCATTCGCCACAATCAAGTAGGACTTATTCCTGGGGTGCAGGGTGGTCCGATATTCACAAATCGGTACATCACATCAACAAGGGAAAGGATGAGGACCATATGATCATTTCACAGACGTGGAAAAACACATTGTACAGCACCCACTCACGATAAAAACCCTCAACGAAGGAGGTTTGGGGGGAACATACCTCAATGCAATAGAGGCCCTTAATGAAAAATCCGCAGCTAACAGCACAGTCAATGGTGAAAAACAGAACCTTGCCTCTAAGGTCAGGGACAACACAAGGATGCCCACTCTCACCACTGTAACTCAACACAGTCCTGGACGCTCAAGCCACAACACTCAGAAAATACAAGGCATCCAAGCTGGTAACGAAGTACAACTTTCACTCTTTGCAGATGACATGACACTCTGTAGAGAAAACCCTAAAGACCCCGCCCAAAACCTAGTAGAACTGACAAGTGAATTCAATACACTGGCAGAATACAAAATCAATATGCAGAAGTCTGTGGCATTTCGATGCCCTAATGATGAAATAGCAGAAAGAAATTAAGAAGACAGTCCTATTTCCAATTGCACCAAAAATAATCAAATACCTAAGAATAAACTTACCCAAGGAGTTTGTAAAAGATCTGACCTCTGGAAACCATAAAGCACGGAGGAAAGAAATTGAAGACAACAGGAAGAAATGGAAAGATATTCCATGCTCACGGACTAGAAGGACACATATCCATAAAACGTCCATACTACGCAAAGGAACCTACAGATGTAATGCGAACCCTATCAAATTTCCCACGGCAATTTTAACACAACTAGAACAAACAGTCTTAAAATTTGTACGGCACCATAGAAGACCCCAAATAGATAAAGCAATCTTGGAAATTCTAGAAAAGCGAAGCTGGAGGCCTCACAATTCCACACTTCAAGTTATATTACAAAGGTGTACTAGGGGCGCCTGGGTGGCTCAGTCGCTTGAGCAGCTGCCTTTGGCTCAGGTCACCAGCCCGCGTCAGGCTCCCTGCTTCTCCCTCACCCCCCCCCCCCGCCTGCTCCTCCCACTGCTTCTGAGTGCGCGCTCTCTCTCTCTCTCTCTCTCTCTCTGTCTGTCTCTGACTCTGTCTCTCTCTGTCAAATTAAAAACAAACAAATAAAGCTGTACTGATCAAAACAGTATAGTACTGGCACAAAACTAGATCAATGGAACGGAATAGAAAACCCATCAATAAACCCACGATTTACGGCCAAATAATCTTCAACAAAGCAGCAAAGAATATCCAATGGGAAAAAGACAGTGCTTTGAGCAGACAGTGTTGGGAAAACTGGACAGTTTCATGCAAAAGACTGAGATTGGACCACTTGCCTACACCGTCCATAAAAACAAATTCTAAACGTGAGACCTGAAAGCATAAACATCCTAGAAGAGAGCACAGGCCGTAGTTTTTCTGACCTTGGCCATAGGAACCTTTTTTCTAGATAGGTACCCTAAGGCAAGGGAAACCAAAGCAAAAGTAAACTATGGAGACTACATCAAAATAAAAAGTAAAAAGCTTCTGCATAGCAAAGGAAACATTCGACAAGACTAACAAGCAAGCTACTGAATAGGAGAAGGTATTTGCAAATGACACATATGATAAAGGCTTAGTGTCCAAAGTATATACACAACTTACAAAACTCAACAGCCCCAAAACAAACAATCCAATTAAAGAAATGGGCAGAAGACATGAACCAACATTTCTCCAAAGAAGACGTCCAGATACTCAACAGACACTTGAGAAGATGCTCATCATCCCTCATCCTCAAAATCACAAATCAAAATCACAACGGCGTATCACCTCGCACCTTTCAGAATGGCTGAAACCAAGAACTCAAGAAACAACAGCTGTGGGTGAGGATGTGGAGTAAAAGGAACCCTCTGGCACTGTCGGTGAGAATGCAAACTGGCGCAACCACTGTGGAAGACAGAACGGAGGTTCCTCAAAAAGTTAAAGTAGAACTATCCAACAATACAGCCATTGCACTACTCAGTTTCTACCCCAGGAATGCAAAACTACTAAATGAAAGGGAGACACGCACCCTCCTATTTACAGCAGCATGTTTACCCTAGTCGACATATGAGAGCAGCCCAAATATCCACTTATACACTGAACTATGAATGGGAAAAGAAGGGGTATCTCTGTGTGTGTGTGTGTGTGTGTGTGTGTGTGTGTGTGTGTGTGTGTAGAGATATATATGAGTATATATATATATAATGTACATATATATGCATATATGTGAATATAATTATATATACATAATGCACATATGTATGTATAGGTGTATATATCTGTATATTATATATACATCATGGATATATATGTGTGTATATGTGTGTGTATAAATTACATATATATTCATATATAGATTATGGAATATTATTCAGTCGTAAAAAACTTGCCATCTTCAAGAAAATGGATGGATGAAGAAGGTATAATGATCACTGAAATAAGTCACAGAAACACAAATACCATATGATTTCACTCGTATGCGTAATTTGAGAAACAAAACAAATGAACGATGAGAAAAAATAAAAAGGCAAAAACCGGACTCAAAAATATAGACAGCAGGCTGATCGTTGCTAGAGGGGAGGTCCTGGGAGAGATGGGTAAATAGGTGAAGGGGATTAAGAGTACATTTATCTTAATGAGCAATGAGGAATGTATAGTATTGTTGCATTACTCTGTTGTGCACCGGAAACTAATGTAACACTCTCTGTTAATTACACTGGAAAAGGAAAGAGAAGAAAAAGAAAGGTAAGGAAGGTAAGGAAAGGTAGGCTACTGTAAGGTAAGGTGAAGGAAAAAAAAATAAAGGAAAGGGAAGGGAGGGAATGAACCAAGGAAAGCTTTTCAGGGAACAACACAAGAAAAGTGCCCTAGTTCTGGTGCTACCGCATCTCTGGCCAATGCCCGGTCTGACTCACCTCAAGCCCAGGAGGGCCCCAGACTGGCCCCCTGACACCATAGGGCCTGAACCTCGCCCACAACAGGCAAAGAGAGCCACTGCATATGACTCGACCGAAGGCAAATGCAACTCAGCCACAACCGTAGCGCACTCAGAACACACTTTAGAGACAGCCCTGAAGTGCCATATTCTCACCAACAGGGCACATTGCACTGCAGGGCATCACAGGAACTCTTTTTTTATAAGGCCAAAACTTCCAAGGACGGGAGGTGTAGTTGCCTTTCCTAACACAGGGAAACAGAGAGAGTTAGAGAAAACGAGGAGACAGAGGAATATATCCCCAGTGAAACAACAGGACAAAATCACCTCAAGGGGGCTAAACAAAACAGAGATAAGCAGTATGCCCGCTAGAGAATTTAAAGCAATGGTCATAAACTCACCATACCTGAGAAAAGAGTAGAGGACGTCAGTAAGACCCTCAACAGACATCAAAAACATAAACAAGAACCAATGAAAGGAGAAGAACTTCATAACTGAAATTAAACATACACTAGATGGTTAAGAGCCTCTATGGGTTTTCTCCTTCTCTAATGACTTCCCATTCTATCTTCCCTCCCTTCCCCTATGGTCCTCTGCCCTGTTTCACATATGACTGACACCATAGGATAATTCTTTCTCTGACTGACTTATCTCACTTTGCATAGGACCACCTCCGGTGCTAAGTATTCATCCTTTCTGAGGGCTAAGTCAGATACCATTGTGTGAGATATACATATGTATATGGATCTACGTGAGGTATATATGTATATGTTTATGTATATATGTGAGCTCTAATATGCATATATATAGATGTGTATATGTGTATACGTATATATGTTGGAGAGAAAGAGACTGTGTGTGTGTGTGTGTGTGTGTGTGTGTGTGTGTGTGTGTGTAGAGACACATATATGTCACCTTCATTATCCATTCATCCCATCAATGGACATCTTGGCTCTTTGGGCAGTTTGGCTATTGTGGACATTGGTGCTATGAACACTGGAGTGCAGGTGCCCCGTTGGATCACTCCGTTTGTATCTTTGGGGTAAATACCTAGTAGCGCAATTTCTGGGTCATAGGGCAGCTCTCTTTTGTTGCTGTGAGGTGGTGGGTGGGGGGAGGGGGTAATTGGGTGATGGGCATTAAGGAGGGCAGGTGAGGTGATGAGCACCGGCTGTTATATGCCACTGATAAAATAGCGAACACTACTTCTGAAGCCCGTGACGTGCTGGCAGTTGGCTAACTGAATTTAAATCAAAACACTACACACTTGGGGGGAGGCGCTTTTACGTAGGACTTACGAACGTGGGAGAACCAAAACCAAAAAATACTGCTGTTCACAATGAAAAGTCTTTATTGCTACATTACCTATATTTGAAAATTATAATACAATATTATATAGAGAATAAATAAAAGTAGTCCACATATAAGAATACCGTAAATAGCATTTGCAATATAATATCTTGAGAAATCGGAAGAGTCCATCAAAGTAAAAGATGAGCTTTAAAGTGTAGTATGTCTTTAGTGCTACTCACAGAAAGTCCAAACTTCTGTGAAGACAAAGAAAGTCCCATAGTCCTTGGTGTGGTCCAGGAAGCACAGTAATGTTTAGACGTGAGGGGAGTCAACCACGAAGGAGCTGTCTGCCGTGTCTAGCAACTGAAGATGGAAGAAGTCGGGCCAGGGAGGACAATCCTTGCACCCACCGGCCACCATGACCCGCAGATACAAGTTCAGGCGCAGTAACAGGGCCGGGCAGGTGGGAGGCCTGAGTGGAGGGGAGGGAAGAGCACTTCCTTAATACCGCGGCCCACTCCTCAGGAGGGGACCAACAGGGCTTGGCTCTTGGTCTCCAGGCAGCTGAGGAAAAGCTCCTTGTGATGTAGTGAGTCTCACAATCTCTTCCAGGCACTGCAGGTCTCTTAGCATCTCCCTCACCTGGCCTTCTTGTTTTGATCTTTTGGCGCTCTCTCCCTTCAGTTCTTGAACCAGAGAATTTAGTTCCTCCCTCAGCATCACGTTGGTCCTGTTCGCCTTTCTGTAAGAGTCGGCAAGTCTGGGTATATCGAGTGAGTCTTTCTCCCGTCTGGCATTTTCTAGCGATGATTCAATTCCGACATGCTCCTCCTTAGCATCGAAGAGCTTGTCAATGAGTTGGCATTTCTCCTCAATCCCTGCAGCCACTGCTTCTGCCAGCTGCTTTTCACGACGTCCGTAACGGCGACTTCTAACGGACCGAACGAGTCTGAACGTAAATAAGAGGCCCACCAATAAGCCAATGACAGGCAGACGCACCAGTGTCTCCCACTGGAGGTTGTGGAGAAGAAGGGCCGGACTTGGGTCGCTTGGCAGCAGCTTCACCATCATCTCGCCCAACCTCCCAAGGATCCGCTCAAAGCCGTGCTCCACAGAGGTTGGCAGCACCTCCATGGTACTGCTCGACCGCAGGATGATTCCTGGTCACCGCGCACCCAGTCGTCACGACACACCCTAGGCAACGCCTCAACATTCCGCCCGGAGCCCAACCAGCAACTGCCAGTCTGAAATGGCCAGATATATGGCAGGATTTCGGGGGGCAGGGGGCAGTGTATAGGCTTGTCTCCATGACTGCCTAATGTTCCTTATTTCCCTCTTTCTTAATTTTAGCAATGTAAAACTAGAATACAGTGACATGTGCCCCCCCCCAAACTCAAAACAGAACAAATCGAAAAACCACAAGATGGAATAAACAGTAGACTAGAGCAAGCAGAAGAAAGGAACGGTGATCTGAAAGACAGAATGATGGGAGGCAATCAAGCTCAACACTTGTGAGAAAAAAAAATAATGGGAAAAATGAAAACAGACTTTGAGAATTCAGTGACACCATCCAGTGTAGTAACATTTGCATTGCAGGGATTCCAGAAGGAAAAGAGAGGGGGGAAGGAGGCAGAAAACTTCCTTGAATAAATAATAGCTGAAAATTTCCTGAATCGGGGGAAGGAAACAGAAATCCAATTCCAGGAGGCACAGAGAGACGCTCACAAAATCTTCCCAAGATAGTCCACAACGAAATGCCTAGTAATTAAATCAGCAAAAAAAAAAAAAAAAAAAAAAAAGTAGTGATAAGGAAATCATTTTAGCCCCGCATCGGGCTCCCCACTCCACTGGGAGCCTGCTTCTTCCTCTCCCACTCCCTCTGCTTGTGTTCCCTCTCTCGCCGGCTCGCTGGCTCTCTCTCTATCAACTAAATACATAAATACATACATAAATGAAACGAATCAATGAATGAATGAATAAAATGTAAAAAAAAAAAAAAAAAAAGAACTTTAAAAGCAGCAAGAGAAAAGAAAACAGTTACCTACCAGGGGTCTGCTAGAAGGCTACGTGGAGATTGTGCAGCAGAAACTTTGCAGGCCAGAAGAGAGTGGCATGACCCATTCAAAGTACAGAAAGAAAGAAAAAACAAAACAAACAAAACAAAACAGCAACGGAAACAAAACCAGAAAACAGCTGAGAACACTCTATCCAACAAGGCTATCACTCAGAAGAGAAGGAGAGAGAGAATTTCCCAAACGAAAGTTAAAGGAGACCCTTTGAGTGGAAAGGAAAGACCATCAGTAGGAGTAAGAAAAGGAGGAAGCACAAAAGCAGTAGAATTAAATAGCTCTACAGAAATCAGCCCAGGGATGCAAACACTAAAAAGATGGGGAGTATGATACCATAAACCTAAAACGTGGATGGGAGAGTTGTAAAGAGTGGGTTCAAACTTAAGCAACCATCAATTTATCATGGACTGCTATATGCATAGGATGTTATCGATCAACCTAATGGTAACCACAAATCAAAAACTGGTAACAGATATGCCAAAAAATAAACAGAAAGCAATCTCAGGATAGCCGAAAGAAAGCAAGCAAACCACGCGAGAAAAGAGCAAGAGAAGAAACAAATAGAAAAGAACTAGGAAGACAACCAAAAAACAAGTAAGAAAATGGCAATGGATACATATATATCAATAATTACTTTGACTGTAAATGGACTAAACCCTCCAATCAAAAGACACAGGGTGACAGAATGGATAAAAAAGTAAGACCCATCTATATACTGCACCCAAGAGACTTATTTCAGACCTACAGACAGATGCAAATTGAAAGTGAAGGGATGGAAAAGCATGTATCATGTAAACACAAGTGAAAAGAAGGCCAGGGTAAGCATACTTATCTCAGACACAACAGACTTTACAACAAAGACTGGAAGAAGAGACAAAGCAGGACACTACCTGACCCTAAAGGAAACAGTCGACAAGAACATATGACAATTTAAATATCTATGCACCCAACACGGGAGCACCCAAATACATGAGGCAGCGGTTAAAAACCAAGAAAGTAATCAAGAGTAATACAGTCAGAGTCGGGGACGTTCACAGCCCCGTTGCATCCATGGAGAGATCATCTAGACAGAAAAGCAATGAGGAAACTGGGGCTTGGAAGGACATATTGGACCGGATGGATCTACTGGAGGCCTTCCAACATGGATCCCCAAACAGCAAAACGCACATTCTTTTCAAGTGCACATACAACATTCTCCAAAACAGATCACCTATTAGGCCACAAAACAAGTCTCACCAAATTCAAAAGCACGGAAGTCCTGTCATGCATCTTTCCCAACCACAATGTTAGGAAACCAGAAATCAACCGCAAGAAAAAATGTCCGCAAAGAACACAATTACACGGAGGTGAAATAAGATGATCCCGAACAATAGATGGGTCGGTCGAGAACTCCAAGAGGAAACTAAAACATACGTGGAGACAAATGAAAATGAAACCACAGTGGTCCAAAACCTTCGGGATGCAGCAAAAGCGGCACTAAGAGGAAACATTATAGCAACACAGGCCTACCTCAAGAGGTAAGAAAAATCTCAAACGGACAGCCCAACCTCACACCTAAGGGAGCTGGAAGAACAACAACAGCTAAAACCAGTAGGAGGAAGGAAATAATAAAGACTAGAGCAGAAATAAATTAAACATCCAAGAAAAACACAACAGAACAAACCAGGGAAACCACGAAGTGGTCCCTGGAAACAATCAACCAAACTGAGAAGCCTTGAGGCGGACTTACGAGAAAAAAAAAAAGAAAGAAAGAAAGAAAGAAAGAAAGAGGGATCGAAAAAATAATAATAATAAAAACAACACAATCAGCAATGAAAGATGAGAAATAACAACTGACACCACAGAAATAGAAAGTATTAGAAGATAATAGTATAAAAGTTACATGCTAAGAAACTGGCCAACCTAGAAGAAATGGATACATTTGGAGAAACATGTAACCTCCCAAAACCGAATCAGCAAGAAATGAAGCATTTGAACAGACCAATTACCAGCAATGATATGGACTCGGGAATCAGAACACTCGCAACCAATAAAAGTCCAGAGCCAGACGTCTTCAAAGGGGAATCCTACCAAACATTTCAAGCATTAAGCCCTATTCTTCTCCAACTATTCCAAAAAACAGGAGAAAAAGGAAAACTTTCAGATTCATTCAATGAGACCAGCATTACTCTGATGCCAAAACTAGAGAAACACACTTTTGGAAAGAAAGGAGAACGACAGGCCAATATCGCCGATAAACGCGGATACAAAAGTACTCAGCAAAATAATAGCAAACCAAATCCAACAATACATTAAAAAAAAAAATCATTCGCCACAATCAAGTAGGACTTATTCCTGGGGTGCAGGGTGGTCCGATATTCACAAATCGGTACATCACATCAACAAGGGAAAGGATGAGGACCATATGATCATTTCACAGACGTGGAAAAACACATTGTACAGCACCCACTCACGATAAAAACCCTCAACGAAGGAGGTTTGGGGGGAACATACCTCAATGCAATAGAGGCCCTTAATGAAAAATCCGCAGCTAACAGCACAGTCAATGGTGAAAAACAGAACCTTGCCTCTAAGGTCAGGGACAACACAAGGATGCCCACTCTCACCACTGTAACTCAACACAGTCCTGGACGCTCAAGCCACAACACTCAGAAAATACAAGGCATCCAAGCTGGTAACGAAGTACAACTTTCACTCTTTGCAGATGACATGACACTCTGTAGAGAAAACCCTAAAGACCCCGCCCAAAACCTAGTAGAACTGACAAGTGAATTCAATACACTGGCAGAATACAAAATCAATATGCAGAAGTCTGTGGCATTTCGATGCCCTAATGATGAAATAGCAGAAAGAAATTAAGAAGACAGTCCTATTTCCAATTGCACCAAAAATAATCAAATACCTAAGAATAAACTTACCCAAGGAGTTTGTAAAAGATCTGACCTCTGGAAACCATAAAGCACGGAGGAAAGAAATTGAAGACAACAGGAAGAAATGGAAAGATATTCCATGCTCACGGACTAGAAGGACACATATCCATAAAACGTCCATACTACGCAAAGGAACCTACAGATGTAATGCGAACCCTATCAAATTTCCCACGGCAATTTTAACACAACTAGAACAAACAGTCTTAAAATTTGTACGGCACCATAGAAGACCCCAAATAGATAAAGCAATCTTGGAAATTCTAGAAAAGCGAAGCTGGAGGCCTCACAATTCCACACTTCAAGTTATATTACAAAGGTGTACTAGGGGCGCCTGGGTGGCTCAGTCGCTTGAGCAGCTGCCTTTGGCTCAGGTCACCAGCCCGCGTCAGGCTCCCTGCTTCTCCCTCACCCCCCCCCCCGCCTGCTCCTCCCACTGCTTCTGAGTGCGCGCTCTCTCTCTCTCTCTCTCTCTCTCTGTCTGTCTCTGACTCTGTCTCTCTCTGTCAAATTAAAAACAAACAAATAAAGCTGTACTGATCAAAACAGTATAGTACTGGCACAAAACTAGATCAATGGAACGGAATAGAAAACCCATCAATAAACCCACGATTTACGGCCAAATAATCTTCAACAAAGCAGCAAAGAATATCCAATGGGAAAAAGACAGTGCTTTGAGCAGACAGTGTTGGGAAAACTGGACAGTTTCATGCAAAAGACTGAGATTGGACCACTTGCCTACACCGTCCATAAAAACAAATTCTAAACGTGAGACCTGAAAGCATAAACATCCTAGAAGAGAGCACAGGCCGTAGTTTTTCTGACCTTGGCCATAGGAACCTTTTTTCTAGATAGGTACCCTAAGGCAAGGGAAACCAAAGCAAAAGTAAACTATGGAGACTACATCAAAATAAAAAGTAAAAAGCTTCTGCATAGCAAAGGAAACATTCGACAAGACTAACAAGCAAGCTACTGAATAGGAGAAGGTATTTGCAAATGACACATATGATAAAGGCTTAGTGTCCAAAGTATATACACAACTTACAAAACTCAACAGCCCCAAAACAAACAATCCAATTAAAGAAATGGGCAGAAGACATGAACCAACATTTCTCCAAAGAAGACGTCCAGATACTCAACAGACACTTGAGAAGATGCTCATCATCCCTCATCCTCAAAATCACAAATCAAAATCACAACGGCGTATCACCTCGCACCTTTCAGAATGGCTGAAACCAAGAACTCAAGAAACAACAGCTGTGGGTGAGGATGTGGAGTAAAAGGAACCCTCTGGCACTGTCGGTGAGAATGCAAACTGGCGCAACCACTGTGGAAGACAGAACGGAGGTTCCTCAAAAAGTTAAAGTAGAACTATCCAACAATACAGCCATTGCACTACTCAGTTTCTACCCCAGGAATGCAAAACTACTAAATGAAAGGGAGACACGCACCCTCCTATTTACAGCAGCATGTTTACCCTAGTCGACATATGAGAGCAGCCCAAATATCCACTTATACACTGAACTATGAATGGGAAAAGAAGGGGTATCTCTGTGTGTGTGTGTGTGTGTGTGTGTGTGTGTGTGTGTGTGTGTGTGTAGAGATATATATGAGTATATATATATATAATGTACATATATATGCATATATGTGAATATAATTATATATACATAATGCACATATGTATGTATAGGTGTATATATCTGTATATTATATATACATCATGGATATATATGTGTGTATATGTGTGTGTATAAATTACATATATATTCATATATAGATTATGGAATATTATTCAGTCGTAAAAAACTTGCCATCTTCAAGAAAATGGATGGATGAAGAAGGTATAATGATCACTGAAATAAGTCACAGAAACACAAATACCATATGATTTCACTCGTATGCGTAATTTGAGAAACAAAACAAATGAACGATGAGAAAAAATAAAAAGGCAAAAACCGGACTCAAAAATATAGACAGCAGGCTGATCGTTGCTAGAGGGGAGGTCCTGGGAGAGATGGGTAAATAGGTGAAGGGGATTAAGAGTACATTTATCTTAATGAGCAATGAGGAATGTATAGTATTGTTGCATTACTCTGTTGTGCACCGGAAACTAATGTAACACTCTCTGTTAATTACACTGGAAAAGGAAAGAGAAGAAAAAGAAAGGTAAGGAAGGTAAGGAAAGGTAGGCTACTGTAAGGTAAGGTGAAGGAAAAAAAAATAAAGGAAAGGGAAGGGAGGGAATGAACCAAGGAAAGCTTTTCAGGGAACAACACAAGAAAAGTGCCCTAGTTCTGGTGCTACCGCATCTCTGGCCAATGCCCGGTCTGACTCACCTCAAGCCCAGGAGGGCCCCAGACTGGCCCCCTGACACCATAGGGCCTGAACCTCGCCCACAACAGGCAAAGAGAGCCACTGCATATGACTCGACCGAAGGCAAATGCAACTCAGCCACAACCGTAGCGCACTCAGAACACACTTTAGAGACAGCCCTGAAGTGCCATATTCTCACCAACAGGGCACATTGCACTGCAGGGCATCACAGGAACTCTTTTTTTATAAGGCCAAAACTTCCAAGGACGGGAGGTGTAGTTGCCTTTCCTAACACAGGGAAACAGAGAGAGTTAGAGAAAACGAGGAGACAGAGGAATATATCCCCAGTGAAACAACAGGACAAAATCACCTCAAGGGGGCTAAACAAAACAGAGATAAGCAGTATGCCCGCTAGAGAATTTAAAGCAATGGTCATAAACTCACCATACCTGAGAAAAGAGTAGAGGACGTCAGTAAGACCCTCAACAGACATCAAAAACATAAACAAGAACCAATGAAAGGAGAAGAACTTCATAACTGAAATTAAACATACACTAGATGGTTAAGAGCCTCTATGGGTTTTCTCCTTCTCTAATGACTTCCCATTCTATCTTCCCTCCCTTCCCCTATGGTCCTCTGCCCTGTTTCACATATGACTGACACCATAGGATAATTCTTTCTCTGACTGACTTATCTCACTTTGCATAGGACCACCTCCGGTGCTAAGTATTCATCCTTTCTGAGGGCTAAGTCAGATACCATTGTGTGAGATATACATATGTATATGGATCTACGTGAGGTATATATGTATATGTTTATGTATATATGTGAGCTCTAATATGCATATATATAGATGTGTATATGTGTATACGTATATATGTTGGAGAGAAAGAGACTGTGTGTGTGTGTGTGTGTGTGTGTGTGTGTGTGTGTGTGTGTAGAGACACATATATGTCACCTTCATTATCCATTCATCCCATCAATGGACATCTTGGCTCTTTGGGCAGTTTGGCTATTGTGGACATTGGTGCTATGAACACTGGAGTGCAGGTGCCCCGTTGGATCACTCCGTTTGTATCTTTGGGGTAAATACCTAGTAGCGCAATTTCTGGGTCATAGGGCAGCTCTCTTTTGTTGCTGTGAGGTGGTGGGTGGGGGGAGGGGGTAATTGGGTGATGGGCATTAAGGAGGGCAGGTGAGGTGATGAGCACCGGCTGTTATATGCCACTGATAAAATAGCGAACACTACTTCTGAAGC
The DNA here is from genome assembly GCF_024610735.1 of Ursus americanus. NCBI lineage: Eukaryota > Metazoa > Chordata > Mammalia > Carnivora > Ursidae > Ursus > Ursus americanus. The sequence continues at coordinate 34,246,071 of NC_142143.1, forward strand.
CCGTGACGTGCTGGCAGTTGGCTAACTGAATTTAAATCAAAACACTACACACTTGGGGGGAGGCGCTTTTACGTAGGACTTACGAACGTGGGAGAACCAAAACCAAAAAATACTGCTGTTCACAATGAAAAGTCTTTATTGCTACATTACCTATATTTGAAAATTATAATACAATATTATATAGAGAATAAATAAAAGTAGTCCACATATAAGAATACCGTAAATAGCATTTGCAATATAATATCTTGAGAAATCGGAAGAGTCCATCAAAGTAAAAGATGAGCTTTAAAGTGTAGTATGTCTTTAGTGCTACTCACAGAAAGTCCAAACTTCTGTGAAGACAAAGAAAGTCCCATAGTCCTTGGTGTGGTCCAGGAAGCACAGTAATGTTTAGACGTGAGGGGAGTCAACCACGAAGGAGCTGTCTGCCGTGTCTAGCAACTGAAGATGGAAGAAGTCGGGCCAGGGAGGACAATCCTTGCACCCACCGGCCACCATGACCCGCAGATACAAGTTCAGGCGCAGTAACAGGGCCGGGCAGGTGGGAGGCCTGAGTGGAGGGGAGGGAAGAGCACTTCCTTAATACCGCGGCCCACTCCTCAGGAGGGGACCAACAGGGCTTGGCTCTTGGTCTCCAGGCAGCTGAGGAAAAGCTCCTTGTGATGTAGTGAGTCTCACAATCTCTTCCAGGCACTGCAGGTCTCTTAGCATCTCCCTCACCTGGCCTTCTTGTTTTGATCTTTTGGCGCTCTCTCCCTTCAGTTCTTGAACCAGAGAATTTAGTTCCTCCCTCAGCATCACGTTGGTCCTGTTCGCCTTTCTGTAAGAGTCGGCAAGTCTGGGTATATCGAGTGAGTCTTTCTCCCGTCTGGCATTTTCTAGCGATGATTCAATTCCGACATGCTCCTCCTTAGCATCGAAGAGCTTGTCAATGAGTTGGCATTTCTCCTCAATCCCTGCAGCCACTGCTTCTGCCAGCTGCTTTTCACGACGTCCGTAACGGCGACTTCTAACGGACCGAACGAGTCTGAACGTAAATAAGAGGCCCACCAATAAGCCAATGACAGGCAGACGCACCAGTGTCTCCCACTGGAGGTTGTGGAGAAGAAGGGCCGGACTTGGGTCGCTTGGCAGCAGCTTCACCATCATCTCGCCCAACCTCCCAAGGATCCGCTCAAAGCCGTGCTCCACAGAGGTTGGCAGCACCTCCATGGTACTGCTCGACCGCAGGATGATTCCTGGTCACCGCGCACCCAGTCGTCACGACACACCCTAGGCAACGCCTCAACATTCCGCCCGGAGCCCAACCAGCAACTGCCAGTCTGAAATGGCCAGATATATGGCAGGATTTCGGGGGGCAGGGGGCAGTGTATAGGCTTGTCTCCATGACTGCCTAATGTTCCTTATTTCCCTCTTTCTTAATTTTAGCAATGTAAAACTAGAATACAGTGACATGTGCCCCCCCCCAAACTCAAAACAGAACAAATCGAAAAACCACAAGATGGAATAAACAGTAGACTAGAGCAAGCAGAAGAAAGGAACGGTGATCTGAAAGACAGAATGATGGGAGGCAATCAAGCTCAACACTTGTGAGAAAAAAAAATAATGGGAAAAATGAAAACAGACTTTGAGAATTCAGTGACACCATCCAGTGTAGTAACATTTGCATTGCAGGGATTCCAGAAGGAAAAGAGAGGGGGGAAGGAGGCAGAAAACTTCCTTGAATAAATAATAGCTGAAAATTTCCTGAATCGGGGGAAGGAAACAGAAATCCAATTCCAGGAGGCACAGAGAGACGCTCACAAAATCTTCCCAAGATAGTCCACAACGAAATGCCTAGTAATTAAATCAGCAAAAAAAAAAAAAAAAAAAAAAAAGTAGTGATAAGGAAATCATTTTAGCCCCGCATCGGGCTCCCCACTCCACTGGGAGCCTGCTTCTTCCTCTCCCACTCCCTCTGCTTGTGTTCCCTCTCTCGCCGGCTCGCTGGCTCTCTCTCTATCAACTAAATACATAAATACATACATAAATGAAACGAATCAATGAATGAATGAATAAAATGTAAAAAAAAAAAAAAAAAAAAGAACTTTAAAAGCAGCAAGAGAAAAGAAAACAGTTACCTACCAGGGGTCTGCTAGAAGGCTACGTGGAGATTGTGCAGCAGAAACTTTGCAGGCCAGAAGAGAGTGGCATGACCCATTCAAAGTACAGAAAGAAAGAAAAAACAAAACAAACAAAACAAAACAGCAACGGAAACAAAACCAGAAAACAGCTGAGAACACTCTATCCAACAAGGCTATCACTCAGAAGAGAAGGAGAGAGAGAATTTCCCAAACGAAAGTTAAAGGAGACCCTTTGAGTGGAAAGGAAAGACCATCAGTAGGAGTAAGAAAAGGAGGAAGCACAAAAGCAGTAGAATTAAATAGCTCTACAGAAATCAGCCCAGGGATGCAAACACTAAAAAGATGGGGAGTATGATACCATAAACCTAAAACGTGGATGGGAGAGTTGTAAAGAGTGGGTTCAAACTTAAGCAACCATCAATTTATCATGGACTGCTATATGCATAGGATGTTATCGATCAACCTAATGGTAACCACAAATCAAAAACTGGTAACAGATATGCCAAAAAATAAACAGAAAGCAATCTCAGGATAGCCGAAAGAAAGCAAGCAAACCACGCGAGAAAAGAGCAAGAGAAGAAACAAATAGAAAAGAACTAGGAAGACAACCAAAAAACAAGTAAGAAAATGGCAATGGATACATATATATCAATAATTACTTTGACTGTAAATGGACTAAACCCTCCAATCAAAAGACACAGGGTGACAGAATGGATAAAAAAGTAAGACCCATCTATATACTGCACCCAAGAGACTTATTTCAGACCTACAGACAGATGCAAATTGAAAGTGAAGGGATGGAAAAGCATGTATCATGTAAACACAAGTGAAAAGAAGGCCAGGGTAAGCATACTTATCTCAGACACAACAGACTTTACAACAAAGACTGGAAGAAGAGACAAAGCAGGACACTACCTGACCCTAAAGGAAACAGTCGACAAGAACATATGACAATTTAAATATCTATGCACCCAACACGGGAGCACCCAAATACATGAGGCAGCGGTTAAAAACCAAGAAAGTAATCAAGAGTAATACAGTCAGAGTCGGGGACGTTCACAGCCCCGTTGCATCCATGGAGAGATCATCTAGACAGAAAAGCAATGAGGAAACTGGGGCTTGGAAGGACATATTGGACCGGATGGATCTACTGGAGGCCTTCCAACATGGATCCCCAAACAGCAAAACGCACATTCTTTTCAAGTGCACATACAACATTCTCCAAAACAGATCACCTATTAGGCCACAAAACAAGTCTCACCAAATTCAAAAGCACGGAAGTCCTGTCATGCATCTTTCCCAACCACAATGTTAGGAAACCAGAAATCAACCGCAAGAAAAAATGTCCGCAAAGAACACAATTACACGGAGGTGAAATAAGATGATCCCGAACAATAGATGGGTCGGTCGAGAACTCCAAGAGGAAACTAAAACATACGTGGAGACAAATGAAAATGAAACCACAGTGGTCCAAAACCTTCGGGATGCAGCAAAAGCGGCACTAAGAGGAAACATTATAGCAACACAGGCCTACCTCAAGAGGTAAGAAAAATCTCAAACGGACAGCCCAACCTCACACCTAAGGGAGCTGGAAGAACAACAACAGCTAAAACCAGTAGGAGGAAGGAAATAATAAAGACTAGAGCAGAAATAAATTAAACATCCAAGAAAAACACAACAGAACAAACCAGGGAAACCACGAAGTGGTCCCTGGAAACAATCAACCAAACTGAGAAGCCTTGAGGCGGACTTACGAGAAAAAAAAAAAGAAAGAAAGAAAGAAAGAAAGAAAGAGGGATCGAAAAAATAATAATAATAAAAACAACACAATCAGCAATGAAAGATGAGAAATAACAACTGACACCACAGAAATAGAAAGTATTAGAAGATAATAGTATAAAAGTTACATGCTAAGAAACTGGCCAACCTAGAAGAAATGGATACATTTGGAGAAACATGTAACCTCCCAAAACCGAATCAGCAAGAAATGAAGCATTTGAACAGACCAATTACCAGCAATGATATGGACTCGGGAATCAGAACACTCGCAACCAATAAAAGTCCAGAGCCAGACGTCTTCAAAGGGGAATCCTACCAAACATTTCAAGCATTAAGCCCTATTCTTCTCCAACTATTCCAAAAAACAGGAGAAAAAGGAAAACTTTCAGATTCATTCAATGAGACCAGCATTACTCTGATGCCAAAACTAGAGAAACACACTTTTGGAAAGAAAGGAGAACGACAGGCCAATATCGCCGATAAACGCGGATACAAAAGTACTCAGCAAAATAATAGCAAACCAAATCCAACAATACATTAAAAAAAAAAAATCATTCGCCACAATCAAGTAGGACTTATTCCTGGGGTGCAGGGTGGTCCGATATTCACAAATCGGTACATCACATCAACAAGGGAAAGGATGAGGACCACATGATCATTTCACAGACGTGGAAAAACACATTGTACAGCACCCACTCACGATAAAAACCCTCAACGAAGGAGGTTTGGGGGGAACATACCTCAATGCAATAGAGGCCCTTAATGAAAAATCCGCAGCTAACAGCACAGTCAATGGTGAAAAACAGAACCTTGCCTCTAAGGTCAGGGACAACACAAGGATGCCCACTCTCACCACTGTAACTCAACACAGTCCTGGACGCTCAAGCCACAACACTCAGAAAATACAAGGCATCCAAGCTGGTAACGAAGTACAACTTTCACTCTTTGCAGATGACATGACACTCTGTAGAGAAAACCCTAAAGACCCCGCCCAAAACCTAGTAGAACTGACAAGTGAATTCAATACACTGGCAGAATACAAAATCAATATGCAGAAGTCTGTGGCATTTCGATGCCCTAATGATGAAATAGCAGAAAGAAATTAAGAAGACAGTCCTATTTCCAATTGCACCAAAAATAATCAAATACCTAAGAATAAACTTACCCAAGGAGTTTGTAAAAGATCTGACCTCTGGAAACCATAAAGCACGGAGGAAAGAAATTGAAGACAACAGGAAGAAATGGAAAGATATTCCATGCTCACGGACTAGAAGGACACATATCCATAAAACGTCCATACTACGCAAAGGAACCTACAGATGTAATGCGAACCCTATCAAATTTCCCACGGCAATTTTAACACAACTAGAACAAACAGTCTTAAAATTTGTACGGCACCATAGAAGACCCCAAATAGATAAAGCAATCTTGGAAATTCTAGAAAAGCGAAGCTGGAGGCCTCACAATTCCACACTTCAAGTTATATTACAAAGGTGTACTAGGGGCGCCTGGGTGGCTCAGTCGCTTGAGCAGCTGCCTTTGGCTCAGGTCACCAGCCCGCGTCAGGCTCCCTGCTTCTCCCTCACCCCCCCCCCCGCCTGCTCCTCCCACTGCTTCTGAGTGCGCGCTCTCTCTCTCTCTCTCTCTCTCTCTGTCTGTCTCTGACTCTGTCTCTCTCTGTCAAATTAAAAACAAACAAATAAAGCTGTACTGATCAAAACAGTATAGTACTGGCACAAAACTAGATCAATGGAACGGAATAGAAAACCCATCAATAAACCCACGATTTACGGCCAAATAATCTTCAACAAAGCAGCAAAGAATATCCAATGGGAAAAAGACAGTGCTTTGAGCAGACAGTGTTGGGAAAACTGGACAGTTTCATGCAAAAGACTGAGATTGGACCACTTGCCTACACCGTCCATAAAAACAAATTCTAAACGTGAGACCTGAAAGCATAAACATCCTAGAAGAGAGCACAGGCCGTAGTTTTTCTGACCTTGGCCATAGGAACCTTTTTTCTAGATAGGTACCCTAAGGCAAGGGAAACCAAAGCAAAAGTAAACTATGGAGACTACATCAAAATAAAAAGTAAAAAGCTTCTGCATAGCAAAGGAAACATTCGACAAGACTAACAAGCAAGCTACTGAATAGGAGAAGGTATTTGCAAATGACACATATGATAAAGGCTTAGTGTCCAAAGTATATACACAACTTACAAAACTCAACAGCCCCAAAACAAACAATCCAATTAAAGAAATGGGCAGAAGACATGAACCAACATTTCTCCAAAGAAGACGTCCAGATACTCAACAGACACTTGAGAAGATGCTCATCATCCCTCATCCTCAAAATCACAAATCAAAATCACAACGGCGTATCACCTCGCACCTTTCAGAATGGCTGAAACCAAGAACTCAAGAAACAACAGCTGTGGGTGAGGATGTGGAGTAAAAGGAACCCTCTGGCACTGTCGGTGAGAATGCAAACTGGCGCAACCACTGTGGAAGACAGAACGGAGGTTCCTCAAAAAGTTAAAGTAGAACTATCCAACAATACAGCCATTGCACTACTCAGTTTCTACCCCAGGAATGCAAAACTACTAAATGAAAGGGAGACACGCACCCTCCTATTTACAGCAGCATGTTTACCCTAGTCGACATATGAGAGCAGCCCAAATATCCACTTATACACTGAACTATGAATGGGAAAAGAAGGGGTATCTCTGTGTGTGTGTGTGTGTGTGTGTGTGTGTGTGTGTGTGTGTGTGTAGAGATATATATGAGTATATATATATATAATGTACATATATATGCATATATGTGAATATAATTATATATACATAATGCACATATGTATGTATAGGTGTATATATCTGTATATTATATATACATCATGGATATATATGTGTGTATATGTGTGTGTATAAATTACATATATATTCATATATAGATTATGGAATATTATTCAGTCGTAAAAAACTTGCCATCTTCAAGAAAATGGATGGATGAAGAAGGTATAATGATCACTGAAATAAGTCACAGAAACACAAATACCATATGATTTCACTCGTATGCGTAATTTGAGAAACAAAACAAATGAACGATGAGAAAAAATAAAAAGGCAAAAACCGGACTCAAAAATATAGACAGCAGGCTGATCGTTGCTAGAGGGGAGGTCCTGGGAGAGATGGGTAAATAGGTGAAGGGGATTAAGAGTACATTTATCTTAATGAGCAATGAGGAATGTATAGTATTGTTGCATTACTCTGTTGTGCACCGGAAACTAATGTAACACTCTCTGTTAATTACACTGGAAAAGGAAAGAGAAGAAAAAGAAAGGTAAGGAAGGTAAGGAAAGGTAGGCTACTGTAAGGTAAGGTGAAGGAAAAAAAAATAAAGGAAAGGGAAGGGAGGGAATGAACCAAGGAAAGCTTTTCAGGGAACAACACAAGAAAAGTGCCCTAGTTCTGGTGCTACCGCATCTCTGGCCAATGCCCGGTCTGACTCACCTCAAGCCCAGGAGGGCCCCAGACTGGCCCCCTGACACCATAGGGCCTGAACCTCGCCCACAACAGGCAAAGAGAGCCACTGCATATGACTCGACCGAAGGCAAATGCAACTCAGCCACAACCGTAGCGCACTCAGAACACACTTTAGAGACAGCCCTGAAGTGCCATATTCTCACCAACAGGGCACATTGCACTGCAGGGCATCACAGGAACTCTTTTTTTATAAGGCCAAAACTTCCAAGGACGGGAGGTGTAGTTGCCTTTCCTAACACAGGGAAACAGAGAGAGTTAGAGAAAACGAGGAGACAGAGGAATATATCCCCAGTGAAACAACAGGACAAAATCACCTCAAGGGGGCTAAACAAAACAGAGATAAGCAGTATGCCCGCTAGAGAATTTAAAGCAATGGTCATAAACTCACCATACCTGAGAAAAGAGTAGAGGACGTCAGTAAGACCCTCAACAGACATCAAAAACATAAACAAGAACCAATGAAAGGAGAAGAACTTCATAACTGAAATTAAACATACACTAGATGGTTAAGAGCCTCTATGGGTTTTCTCCTTCTCTAATGACTTCCCATTCTATCTTCCCTCCCTTCCCCTATGGTCCTCTGCCCTGTTTCACATATGACTGACACCATAGGATAATTCTTTCTCTGACTGACTTATCTCACTTTGCATAGGACCACCTCCGGTGCTAAGTATTCATCCTTTCTGAGGGCTAAGTCAGATACCATTGTGTGAGATATACATATGTATATGGATCTACGTGAGGTATATATGTATATGTTTATGTATATATGTGAGCTCTAATATGCATATATATAGATGTGTATATGTGTATACGTATATATGTTGGAGAGAAAGAGACTGTGTGTGTGTGTGTGTGTGTGTGTGTGTGTGTGTGTGTGTGTAGAGACACATATATGTCACCTTCATTATCCATTCATCCCATCAATGGACATCTTGGCTCTTTGGGCAGTTTGGCTATTGTGGACATTGGTGCTATGAACACTGGAGTGCAGGTGCCCCGTTGGATCACTCCGTTTGTATCTTTGGGGTAAATACCTAGTAGCGCAATTTCTGGGTCATAGGGCAGCTCTCTTTTGTTGCTGTGAGGTGGTGGGTGGGGGGAGGGGGTAATTGGGTGATGGGCATTAAGGAGGGCAGGTGAGGTGATGAGCACCGGCTGTTATATGCCACTGATAAAATAGCGAACACTACTTCTGAAGCCCGTGACGTGCTGGCAGTTGGCTAACTGAATTTAAATCAAAACACTACACACTTGGGGGGAGGCGCTTTTACGTAGGACTTACGAACGTGGGAGAACCAAAACCAAAAAATACTGCTGTTCACAATGAAAAGTCTTTATTGCTACATTACCTATATTTGAAAATTATAATACAATATTATATAGAGAATAAATAAAAGTAGTCCACATATAAGAATACCGTAAATAGCATTTGCAATATAATATCTTGAGAAATCGGAAGAGTCCATCAAAGTAAAAGATGAGCTTTAAAGTGTAGTATGTCTTTAGTGCTACTCACAGAAAGTCCAAACTTCTGTGAAGACAAAGAAAGTCCCATAGTCCTTGGTGTGGTCCAGGAAGCACAGTAATGTTTAGACGTGAGGGGAGTCAACCACGAAGGAGCTGTCTGCCGTGTCTAGCAACTGAAGATGGAAGAAGTCGGGCCAGGGAGGACAATCCTTGCACCCACCGGCCACCATGACCCGCAGATACAAGTTCAGGCGCAGTAACAGGGCCGGGCAGGTGGGAGGCCTGAGTGGAGGGGAGGGAAGAGCACTTCCTTAATACCGCGGCCCACTCCTCAGGAGGGGACCAACAGGGCTTGGCTCTTGGTCTCCAGGCAGCTGAGGAAAAGCTCCTTGTGATGTAGTGAGTCTCACAATCTCTTCCAGGCACTGCAGGTCTCTTAGCATCTCCCTCACCTGGCCTTCTTGTTTTGATCTTTTGGCGCTCTCTCCCTTCAGTTCTTGAACCAGAGAATTTAGTTCCTCCCTCAGCATCACGTTGGTCCTGTTCGCCTTTCTGTAAGAGTCGGCAAGTCTGGGTATATCGAGTGAGTCTTTCTCCCGTCTGGCATTTTCTAGCGATGATTCAATTCCGACATGCTCCTCCTTAGCATCGAAGAGCTTGTCAATGAGTTGGCATTTCTCCTCAATCCCTGCAGCCACTGCTTCTGCCAGCTGCTTTTCACGACGTCCGTAACGGCGACTTCTAACGGACCGAACGAGTCTGAACGTAAATAAGAGGCCCACCAATAAGCCAATGACAGGCAGACGCACCAGTGTCTCCCACTGGAGGTTGTGGAGAAGAAGGGCCGGACTTGGGTCGCTTGGCAGCAGCTTCACCATCATCTCGCCCAACCTCCCAAGGATCCGCTCAAAGCCGTGCTCCACAGAGGTTGGCAGCACCTCCATGGTACTGCTCGACCGCAGGATGATTCCTGGTCACCGCGCACCCAGTCGTCACGACACACCCTAGGCAACGCCTCAACATTCCGCCCGGAGCCCAACCAGCAACTGCCAGTCTGAAATGGCCAGATATATGGCAGGATTTCGGGGGGCAGGGGGCAGTGTATAGGCTTGTCTCCATGACTGCCTAATGTTCCTTATTTCCCTCTTTCTTAATTTTAGCAATGTAAAACTAGAATACAGTGACATGTGCCCCCCCCCAAACTCAAAACAGAACAAATCGAAAAACCACAAGATGGAATAAACAGTAGACTAGAGCAAGCAGAAGAAAGGAACGGTGATCTGAAAGACAGAATGATGGGAGGCAATCAAGCTCAACACTTGTGAGAAAAAAAAATAATGGGAAAAATGAAAACAGACTTTGAGAATTCAGTGACACCATCCAGTGTAGTAACATTTGCATTGCAGGGATTCCAGAAGGAAAAGAGAGGGGGGAAGGAGGCAGAAAACTTCCTTGAATAAATAATAGCTGAAAATTTCCTGAATCGGGGGAAGGAAACAGAAATCCAATTCCAGGAGGCACAGAGAGACGCTCACAAAATCTTCCCAAGATAGTCCACAACGAAATGCCTAGTAATTAAATCAGCAAAAAAAAAAAAAAAAAAAAAAAAGTAGTGATAAGGAAATCATTTTAGCCCCGCATCGGGCTCCCCACTCCACTGGGAGCCTGCTTCTTCCTCTCCCACTCCCTCTGCTTGTGTTCCCTCTCTCGCCGGCTCGCTGGCTCTCTCTCTATCAACTAAATACATAAATACATACATAAATGAAACGAATCAATGAATGAATGAATAAAATGTAAAAAAAAAAAAAAAAAAAGAACTTTAAAAGCAGCAAGAGAAAAGAAAACAGTTACCTACCAGGGGTCTGCTAGAAGGCTACGTGGAGATTGTGCAGCAGAAACTTTGCAGGCCAGAAGAGAGTGGCATGACCCATTCAAAGTACAGAAAGAAAGAAAAAACAAAACAAACAAAACAAAACAGCAACGGAAACAAAACCAGAAAACAGCTGAGAACACTCTATCCAACAAGGCTATCACTCAGAAGAGAAGGAGAGAGAGAATTTCCCAAACGAAAGTTAAAGGAGACCCTTTGAGTGGAAAGGAAAGACCATCAGTAGGAGTAAGAAAAGGAGGAAGCACAAAAGCAGTAGAATTAAATAGCTCTACAGAAATCAGCCCAGGGATGCAAACACTAAAAAGATGGGGAGTATGATACCATAAACCTAAAACGTGGATGGGAGAGTTGTAAAGAGTGGGTTCAAACTTAAGCAACCATCAATTTATCATGGACTGCTATATGCATAGGATGTTATCGATCAACCTAATGGTAACCACAAATCAAAAACTGGTAACAGATATGCCAAAAAATAAACAGAAAGCAATCTCAGGATAGCCGAAAGAAAGCAAGCAAACCACGCGAGAAAAGAGCAAGAGAAGAAACAAATAGAAAAGAACTAGGAAGACAACCAAAAAACAAGTAAGAAAATGGCAATGGATACATATATATCAATAATTACTTTGACTGTAAATGGACTAAACCCTCCAATCAAAAGACACAGGGTGACAGAATGGATAAAAAAGTAAGACCCATCTATATACTGCACCCAAGAGACTTATTTCAGACCTACAGACAGATGCAAATTGAAAGTGAAGGGATGGAAAAGCATGTATCATGTAAACACAAGTGAAAAGAAGGCCAGGGTAAGCATACTTATCTCAGACACAACAGACTTTACAACAAAGACTGGAAGAAGAGACAAAGCAGGACACTACCTGACCCTAAAGGAAACAGTCGACAAGAACATATGACAATTTAAATATCTATGCACCCAACACGGGAGCACCCAAATACATGAGGCAGCGGTTAAAAACCAAGAAAGTAATCAAGAGTAATACAGTCAGAGTCGGGGACGTTCACAGCCCCGTTGCATCCATGGAGAGATCATCTAGACAGAAAAGCAATGAGGAAACTGGGGCTTGGAAGGACATATTGGACCGGATGGATCTACTGGAGGCCTTCCAACATGGATCCCCAAACAGCAAAACGCACATTCTTTTCAAGTGCACATACAACATTCTCCAAAACAGATCACCTATTAGGCCACAAAACAAGTCTCACCAAATTCAAAAGCACGGAAGTCCTGTCATGCATCTTTCCCAACCACAATGTTAGGAAACCAGAAATCAACCGCAAGAAAAAATGTCCGCAAAGAACACAATTACACGGAGGTGAAATAAGATGATCCCGAACAATAGATGGGTCGGTCGAGAACTCCAAGAGGAAACTAAAACATACGTGGAGACAAATGAAAATGAAACCACAGTGGTCCAAAACCTTCGGGATGCAGCAAAAGCGGCACTAAGAGGAAACATTATAGCAACACAGGCCTACCTCAAGAGGTAAGAAAAATCTCAAACGGACAGCCCAACCTCACACCTAAGGGAGCTGGAAGAACAACAACAGCTAAAACCAGTAGGAGGAAGGAAATAATAAAGACTAGAGCAGAAATAAATTAAACATCCAAGAAAAACACAACAGAACAAACCAGGGAAACCACGAAGTGGTCCCTGGAAACAATCAACCAAACTGAGAAGCCTTGAGGCGGACTTACGAGAAAAAAAAAAAGAAAGAAAGAAAGAAAGAAAGAAAGAGGGATCGAAAAAATAATAATAATAAAAACAACACAATCAGCAATGAAAGATGAGAAATAACAACTGACACCACAGAAATAGAAAGTATTAGAAGATAATAGTATAAAAGTTACATGCTAAGAAACTGGCCAACCTAGAAGAAATGGATACATTTGGAGAAACATGTAACCTCCCAAAACCGAATCAGCAAGAAATGAAGCATTTGAACAGACCAATTACCAGCAATGATATGGACTCGGGAATCAGAACACTCGCAACCAATAAAAGTCCAGAGCCAGACGTCTTCAAAGGGGAATCCTACCAAACATTTCAAGCATTAAGCCCTATTCTTCTCCAACTATTCCAAAAAACAGGAGAAAAAGGAAAACTTTCAGATTCATTCAATGAGACCAGCATTACTCTGATGCCAAAACTAGAGAAACACACTTTTGGAAAGAAAGGAGAACGACAGGCCAATATCGCCGATAAACGCGGATACAAAAGTACTCAGCAAAATAATAGCAAACCAAATCCAACAATACATTAAAAAAAAAAAATCATTCGCCACAATCAAGTAGGACTTATTCCTGGGGTGCAGGGTGGTCCGATATTCACAAATCGGTACATCACATCAACAAGGGAAAGGATGAGGACCACATGATCATTTCACAGACGTGGAAAAACACATTGTACAGCACCCACTCACGATAAAAACCCTCAACGAAGGAGGTTTGGGGGGAACATACCTCAATGCAATAGAGGCCCTTAATGAAAAATCCGCAGCTAACAGCACAGTCAATGGTGAAAAACAGAACCTTGCCTCTAAGGTCAGGGACAACACAAGGATGCCCACTCTCACCACTGTAACTCAACACAGTCCTGGACGCTCAAGCCACAACACTCAGAAAATACAAGGCATCCAAGCTGGTAACGAAGTACAACTTTCACTCTTTGCAGATGACATGACACTCTGTAGAGAAAACCCTAAAGACCCCGCCCAAAACCTAGTAGAACTGACAAGTGAATTCAATACACTGGCAGAATACAAAATCAATATGCAGAAGTCTGTGGCATTTCGATGCCCTAATGATGAAATAGCAGAAAGAAATTAAGAAGACAGTCCTATTTCCAATTGCACCAAAAATAATCAAATACCTAAGAATAAACTTACCCAAGGAGTTTGTAAAAGATCTGACCTCTGGAAACCATAAAGCACGGAGGAAAGAAATTGAAGACAACAGGAAGAAATGGAAAGATATTCCATGCTCACGGACTAGAAGGACACATATCCATAAAACGTCCATACTACGCAAAGGAACCTACAGATGTAATGCGAACCCTATCAAATTTCCCACGGCAATTTTAACACAACTAGAACAAACAGTCTTAAAATTTGTACGGCACCATAGAAGACCCCAAATAGATAAAGCAATCTTGGAAATTCTAGAAAAGCGAAGCTGGAGGCCTCACAATTCCACACTTCAAGTTATATTACAAAGGTGTACTAGGGGCGCCTGGGTGGCTCAGTCGCTTGAGCAGCTGCCTTTGGCTCAGGTCACCAGCCCGCGTCAGGCTCCCTGCTCAGCAAGGAGCCTGCTTCTCCCTCACCCCCCCCCCCCCGCCTGCTCCTCCCACTGCTTCTGAGTGCGCGCTCTCTCTCTCTCTCTCTCTCTCTCTGTCTGTCTCTGACTCTGTCTCTCTCTGTCAAATTAAAAACAAACAAATAAAGCTGTACTGATCAAAACAGTATAGTACTGGCACAAAACTAGATCAATGGAACGGAATAGAAAACCCATCAATAAACCCACGATTTACGGCCAAATAATCTTCAACAAAGCAGCAAAGAATATCCAATGGGAAAAAGACAGTGCTTTGAGCAGACAGTGTTGGGAAAACTGGACAGTTTCATGCAAAAGACTGAGATTGGACCACTTGCCTACACCGTCCATAAAAACAAATTCTAAACGTGAGACCTGAAAGCATAAACATCCTAGAAGAGAGCACAGGCCGTAGTTTTTCTGACCTTGGCCATAGGAACCTTTTTTCTAGATAGGTACCCTAAGGCAAGGGAAACCAAAGCAAAAGTAAACTATGGAGACTACATCAAAATAAAAAGTAAAAAGCTTCTGCATAGCAAAGGAAACATTCGACAAGACTAACAAGCAAGCTACTGAATAGGAGAAGGTATTTGCAAATGACACATATGATAAAGGCTTAGTGTCCAAAGTATATACACAACTTACAAAACTCAACAGCCCCAAAACAAACAATCCAATTAAAGAAATGGGCAGAAGACATGAACCAACATTTCTCCAAAGAAGACGTCCAGATACTCAACAGACACTTGAGAAGATGCTCATCATCCCTCATCCTCAAAATCACAAATCAAAATCACAACGGCGTATCACCTCGCACCTTTCAGAATGGCTGAAACCAAGAACTCAAGAAACAACAGCTGTGGGTGAGGATGTGGAGTAAAAGGAACCCTCTGGCACTGTCGGTGAGAATGCAAACTGGCGCAACCACTGTGGAAGACAGAACGGAGGTTCCTCAAAAAGTTAAAGTAGAACTATCCAACAATACAGCCATTGCGCTACTCAGTTTCTACCCCAGGAATGCAAAACTACTAAATGAAAGGGAGACACGCACCCTCCTATTTACAGCAGCATGTTTACCCTAGTCGACATATGAGAGCAGCCCAAATATCCACTTATACACTGAACTATGAATGGGAAAAGAAGGGGTATCTCTGTGTGTGTGTGTGTGTGTGTGTGTGTGTGTGTGTGTGTGTGTGTAGAGATATATATGAGTATATATATATATAATGTACATATATATGCATATATGTGAATATAATTATATATACATAATGCACATATGTATGTATAGGTGTATATATCTGTATATTATATATACATCATGGATATATATGTGTGTATATGTGTGTGTATAAATTACATATATATTCATATATAGATTATGGAATATTATTCAGTCGTAAAAAACTTGCCATCTTCAAGAAAATGGATGGATGAAGAAGGTATAATGATCACTGAAATAAGTCACAGAAACACAAATACCATATGATTTCACTCGTATGCGTAATTTGAGAAACAAAACAAATGAACGATGAGAAAAAATAAAAAGGCAAAAACCGGACTCAAAAATATAGACAGCAGGCTGATCGTTGCTAGAGGGGAGGTCCTGGGAGAGATGGGTAAATAGGTGAAGGGGATTAAGAGTACATTTATCTTAATGAGCAATGAGGAATGTATAGTATTGTTGCATTACTCTGTTGTGCACCGGAAACTAATGTAACACTCTCTGTTAATTACACTGGAAAAGGAAAGAGAAGAAAAAGAAAGGTAAGGAAGGTAAGGAAAGGTAGGCTACTGTAAGGTAAGGTGAAGGAAAAAAAAATAAAGGAAAGGGAAGGGAGGGAATGAACCAAGGAAAGCTTTTCAGGGAACAACACAAGAAAAGTGCCCTAGTTCTGGTGCTACCGCATCTCTGGCCAATGCCCGGTCTGACTCACCTCAAGCCCAGGAGGGCCCCAGACTGGCCCCCTGACACCATAGGGCCTGAACCTCGCCCACAACAGGCAAAGAGAGCCACTGCATATGACTCGACCGAAGGCAAATGCAACTCAGCCACAACCGTAGCGCACTCAGAACACACTTTAGAGACAGCCCTGAAGTGCCATATTCTCACCAACAGGGCACATTGCACTGCAGGGCATCACAGGAACTCTTTTTTTATAAGGCCAAAACTTCCAAGGACGGGAGGTGTAGTTGCCTTTCCTAACACAGGGAAACAGAGAGAGTTAGAGAAAACGAGGAGACAGAGGAATATATCCCCAGTGAAACAACAGGACAAAATCACCTCAAGGGGGCTAAACAAAACAGAGATAAGCAGTATGCCCGCTAGAGAATTTAAAGCAATGGTCATAAACTCACCATACCTGAGAAAAGAGTAGAGGACGTCAGTAAGACCCTCAACAGACATCAAAAACATAAACAAGAACCAATGAAAGGAGAAGAACTTCATAACTGAAATTAAACATACACTAGATGGTTAAGAGCCTCTATGGGTTTTCTCCTTCTCTAATGACTTCCCATTCTATCTTCCCTCCCTTCCCCTATGGTCCTCTGCCCTGTTTCACATATGACTGACACCATAGGATAATTCTTTCTCTGACTGACTTATCTCACTTTGCATAGGACCACCTCCGGTGCTAAGTATTCATCCTTTCTGAGGGCTAAGTCAGATACCATTGTGTGAGATATACATATGTATATGGATCTACGTGAGGTATATATGTATATGTTTATGTATATATGTGAGCTCTAATATGCATATATATAGATGTGTATATGTGTATACGTATATATGTTGGAGAGAAAGAGACTGTGTGTGTGTGTGTGTGTGTGTGTGTGTGTGTGTGTGTGTGTAGAGACACATATATGTCACCTTCATTATCCATTCATCCCATCAATGGACATCTTGGCTCTTTGGGCAGTTTGGCTATTGTGGACATTGGTGCTATGAACACTGGAGTGCAGGTGCCCCGTTGGATCACTCCGTTTGTATCTTTGGGGTAAATACCTAGTAGCGCAATTTCTGGGTCATAGGGCAGCTCTCTTTTGTTGCTGTGAGGTGGTGGGTGGGGGGAGGGGGTAATTGGGTGATGGGCATTAAGGAGGGCAGGTGAGGTGATGAGCACCGGCTGTTATATGCCACTGATAAAATAGCGAACACTACTTCTGAAGCCCGTGACGTGCTGGCAGTTGGCTAACTGAATTTAAATCAAAACACTACACACTTGGGGGGAGGCGCTTTTACGTAGGACTTACGAACGTGGGAGAACCAAAACCAAAAAATACTGCTGTTCACAATGAAAAGTCTTTATTGCTACATTACCTATATTTGAAAATTATAATACAATATTATATAGAGAATAAATAAAAGTAGTCCACATATAAGAATACCGTAAATAGCATTTGCAATATAATATCTTGAGAAATCGGAAGAGTCCATCAAAGTAAAAGATGAGCTTTAAAGTGTAGTATGTCTTTAGTGCTACTCACAGAAAGTCCAAACTTCTGTGAAGACAAAGAAAGTCCCATAGTCCTTGGTGTGGTCCAGGAAGCACAGTAATGTTTAGACGTGAGGGGAGTCAACCACGAAGGAGCTGTCTGCCGTGTCTAGCAACTGAAGATGGAAGAAGTCGGGCCAGGGAGGACAATCCTTGCACCCACCGGCCACCATGACCCGCAGATACAAGTTCAGGCGCAGTAACAGGGCCGGGCAGGTGGGAGGCCTGAGTGGAGGGGAGGGAAGAGCACTTCCTTAATACCGCGGCCCACTCCTCAGGAGGGGACCAACAGGGCTTGGCTCTTGGTCTCCAGGCAGCTGAGGAAAAGCTCCTTGTGATGTAGTGAGTCTCACAATCTCTTCCAGGCACTGCAGGTCTCTTAGCATCTCCCTCACCTGGCCTTCTTGTTTTGATCTTTTGGCGCTCTCTCCCTTCAGTTCTTGAACCAGAGAATTTAGTTCCTCCCTCAGCATCACGTTGGTCCTGTTCGCCTTTCTGTAAGAGTCGGCAAGTCTGGGTATATCGAGTGAGTCTTTCTCCCGTCTGGCATTTTCTAGCGATGATTCAATTCCGACATGCTCCTCCTTAGCATCGAAGAGCTTGTCAATGAGTTGGCATTTCTCCTCAATCCCTGCAGCCACTGCTTCTGCCAGCTGCTTTTCACGACGTCCGTAACGGCGACTTCTAACGGACCGAACGAGTCTGAACGTAAATAAGAGGCCCACCAATAAGCCAATGACAGGCAGACGCACCAGTGTCTCCCACTGGAGGTTGTGGAGAAGAAGGGCCGGACTTGGGTCGCTTGGCAGCAGCTTCACCATCATCTCGCCCAACCTCCCAAGGATCCGCTCAAAGCCGTGCTCCACAGAGGTTGGCAGCACCTCCATGGTACTGCTCGACCGCAGGATGATTCCTGGTCACCGCGCACCCAGTCGTCACGACACACCCTAGGCAACGCCTCAACATTCCGCCCGGAGCCCAACCAGCAACTGCCAGTCTGAAATGGCCAGATATATGGCAGGATTTCGGGGGGCAGGGGGCAGTGTATAGGCTTGTCTCCATGACTGCCTAATGTTCCTTATTTCCCTCTTTCTTAATTTTAGCAATGTAAAACTAGAATACAGTGACATGTGCCCCCCCCCAAACTCAAAACAGAACAAATCGAAAAACCACAAGATGGAATAAACAGTAGACTAGAGCAAGCAGAAGAAAGGAACGGTGATCTGAAAGACAGAATGATGGGAGGCAATCAAGCTCAACACTTGTGAGAAAAAAAAATAATGGGAAAAATGAAAACAGACTTTGAGAATTCAGTGACACCATCCAGTGTAGTAACATTTGCATTGCAGGGATTCCAGAAGGAAAAGAGAGGGGGGAAGGAGGCAGAAAACTTCCTTGAATAAATAATAGCTGAAAATTTCCTGAATCGGGGGAAGGAAACAGAAATCCAATTCCAGGAGGCACAGAGAGACGCTCACAAAATCTTCCCAAGATAGTCCACAACGAAATGCCTAGTAATTAAATCAGCAAAAAAAAAAAAAAAAAAAAAAAAGTAGTGATAAGGAAATCATTTTAGCCCCGCATCGGGCTCCCCACTCCACTGGGAGCCTGCTTCTTCCTCTCCCACTCCCTCTGCTTGTGTTCCCTCTCTCGCCGGCTCGCTGGCTCTCTCTCTATCAACTAAATACATAAATACATACATAAATGAAACGAATCAATGAATGAATGAATAAAATGTAAAAAAAAAAAAAAAAAAAGAACTTTAAAAGCAGCAAGAGAAAAGAAAACAGTTACCTACCAGGGGTCTGCTAGAAGGCTACGTGGAGATTGTGCAGCAGAAACTTTGCAGGCCAGAAGAGAGTGGCATGACCCATTCAAAGTACAGAAAGAAAGAAAAAACAAAACAAACAAAACAAAACAGCAACGGAAACAAAACCAGAAAACAGCTGAGAACACTCTATCCAACAAGGCTATCACTCAGAAGAGAAGGAGAGAGAGAATTTCCCAAACGAAAGTTAAAGGAGACCCTTTGAGTGGAAAGGAAAGACCATCAGTAGGAGTAAGAAAAGGAGGAAGCACAAAAGCAGTAGAATTAAATAGCTCTACAGAAATCAGCCCAGGGATGCAAACACTAAAAAGATGGGGAGTATGATACCATAAACCTAAAACGTGGATGGGAGAGTTGTAAAGAGTGGGTTCAAACTTAAGCAACCATCAATTTATCATGGACTGCTATATGCATAGGATGTTATCGATCAACCTAATGGTAACCACAAATCAAAAACTGGTAACAGATATGCCAAAAAATAAACAGAAAGCAATCTCAGGATAGCCGAAAGAAAGCAAGCAAACCACGCGAGAAAAGAGCAAGAGAAGAAACAAATAGAAAAGAACTAGGAAGACAACCAAAAAACAAGTAAGAAAATGGCAATGGATACATATATATCAATAATTACTTTGACTGTAAATGGACTAAACCCTCCAATCAAAAGACACAGGGTGACAGAATGGATAAAAAAGTAAGACCCATCTATATACTGCACCCAAGAGACTTATTTCAGACCTACAGACAGATGCAAATTGAAAGTGAAGGGATGGAAAAGCATGTATCATGTAAACACAAGTGAAAAGAAGGCCAGGGTAAGCATACTTATCTCAGACACAACAGACTTTACAACAAAGACTGGAAGAAGAGACAAAGCAGGACACTACCTGACCCTAAAGGAAACAGTCGACAAGAACATATGACAATTTAAATATCTATGCACCCAACACGGGAGCACCCAAATACATGAGGCAGCGGTTAAAAACCAAGAAAGTAATCAAGAGTAATACAGTCAGAGTCGGGGACGTTCACAGCCCCGTTGCATCCATGGAGAGATCATCTAGACAGAAAAGCAATGAGGAAACTGGGGCTTGGAAGGACATATTGGACCGGATGGATCTACTGGAGGCCTTCCAACATGGATCCCCAAACAGCAAAACGCACATTCTTTTCAAGTGCACATACAACATTCTCCAAAACAGATCACCTATTAGGCCACAAAACAAGTCTCACCAAATTCAAAAGCACGGAAGTCCTGTCATGCATCTTTCCCAACCACAATGTTAGGAAACCAGAAATCAACCGCAAGAAAAAATGTCCGCAAAGAACACAATTACACGGAGGTGAAATAAGATGATCCCGAACAATAGATGGGTCGGTCGAGAACTCCAAGAGGAAACTAAAACATACGTGGAGACAAATGAAAATGAAACCACAGTGGTCCAAAACCTTCGGGATGCAGCAAAAGCGGCACTAAGAGGAAACATTATAGCAACACAGGCCTACCTCAAGAGGTAAGAAAAATCTCAAACGGACAGCCCAACCTCACACCTAAGGGAGCTGGAAGAACAACAACAGCTAAAACCAGTAGGAGGAAGGAAATAATAAAGACTAGAGCAGAAATAAATTAAACATCCAAGAAAAACACAACAGAACAAACCAGGGAAACCACGAAGTGGTCCCTGGAAACAATCAACCAAACTGAGAAGCCTTGAGGCGGACTTACGAGAAAAAAAAAAAGAAAGAAAGAAAGAAAGAAAGAAAGAGGGATCGAAAAAATAATAATAATAAAAACAACACAATCAGCAATGAAAGATGAGAAATAACAACTGACACCACAGAAATAGAAAGTATTAGAAGATAATAGTATAAAAGTTACATGCTAAGAAACTGGCCAACCTAGAAGAAATGGATACATTTGGAGAAACATGTAACCTCCCAAAACCGAATCAGCAAGAAATGAAGCATTTGAACAGACCAATTACCAGCAATGATATGGACTCGGGAATCAGAACACTCGCAACCAATAAAAGTCCAGAGCCAGACGTCTTCAAAGGGGAATCCTACCAAACATTTCAAGCATTAAGCCCTATTCTTCTCCAACTATTCCAAAAAACAGGAGAAAAAGGAAAACTTTCAGATTCATTCAATGAGACCAGCATTACTCTGATGCCAAAACTAGAGAAACACACTTTTGGAAAGAAAGGAGAACGACAGGCCAATATCGCCGATAAACGCGGATACAAAAGTACTCAGCAAAATAATAGCAAACCAAATCCAACAATACATTAAAAAAAAAAATCATTCGCCACAATCAAGTAGGACTTATTCCTGGGGTGCAGGGTGGTCCGATATTCACAAATCGGTACATCACATCAACAAGGGAAAGGATGAGGACCATATGATCATTTCACAGACGTGGAAAAACACATTGTACAGCACCCACTCACGATAAAAACCCTCAACGAAGGAGGTTTGGGGGGAACATACCTCAATGCAATAGAGGCCCTTAATGAAAAATCCGCAGCTAACAGCACAGTCAATGGTGAAAAACAGAACCTTGCCTCTAAGGTCAGGGACAACACAAGGATGCCCACTCTCACCACTGTAACTCAACACAGTCCTGGACGCTCAAGCCACAACACTCAGAAAATACAAGGCATCCAAGCTGGTAACGAAGTACAACTTTCACTCTTTGCAGATGACATGACACTCTGTAGAGAAAACCCTAAAGACCCCGCCCAAAACCTAGTAGAACTGACAAGTGAATTCAATACACTGGCAGAATACAAAATCAATATGCAGAAGTCTGTGGCATTTCGATGCCCTAATGATGAAATAGCAGAAAGAAATTAAGAAGACAGTCCTATTTCCAATTGCACCAAAAATAATCAAATACCTAAGAATAAACTTACCCAAGGAGTTTGTAAAAGATCTGACCTCTGGAAACCATAAAGCACGGAGGAAAGAAATTGAAGACAACAGGAAGAAATGGAAAGATATTCCATGCTCACGGACTAGAAGGACACATATCCATAAAACGTCCATACTACGCAAAGGAACCTACAGATGTAATGCGAACCCTATCAAATTTCCCACGGCAATTTTAACACAACTAGAACAAACAGTCTTAAAATTTGTACGGCACCATAGAAGACCCCAAATAGATAAAGCAATCTTGGAAATTCTAGAAAAGCGAAGCTGGAGGCCTCACAATTCCACACTTCAAGTTATATTACAAAGGTGTACTAGGGGCGCCTGGGTGGCTCAGTCGCTTGAGCAGCTGCCTTTGGCTCAGGTCACCAGCCCGCGTCAGGCTCCCTGCTTCTCCCTCACCCCCCCCCCCGCCTGCTCCTCCCACTGCTTCTGAGTGCGCGCTCTCTCTCTCTCTCTCTCTCTCTCTGTCTGTCTCTGACTCTGTCTCTCTCTGTCAAATTAAAAACAAACAAATAAAGCTGTACTGATCAAAACAGTATAGTACTGGCACAAAACTAGATCAATGGAACGGAATAGAAAACCCATCAATAAACCCACGATTTACGGCCAAATAATCTTCAACAAAGCAGCAAAGAATATCCAATGGGAAAAAGACAGTGCTTTGAGCAGACAGTGTTGGGAAAACTGGACAGTTTCATGCAAAAGACTGAGATTGGACCACTTGCCTACACCGTCCATAAAAACAAATTCTAAACGTGAGACCTGAAAGCATAAACATCCTAGAAGAGAGCACAGGCCGTAGTTTTTCTGACCTTGGCCATAGGAACCTTTTTTCTAGATAGGTACCCTAAGGCAAGGGAAACCAAAGCAAAAGTAAACTATGGAGACTACATCAAAATAAAAAGTAAAAAGCTTCTGCATAGCAAAGGAAACATTCGACAAGACTAACAAGCAAGCTACTGAATAGGAGAAGGTATTTGCAAATGACACATATGATAAAGGCTTAGTGTCCAAAGTATATACACAACTTACAAAACTCAACAGCCCCAAAACAAACAATCCAATTAAAGAAATGGGCAGAAGACATGAACCAACATTTCTCCAAAGAAGACGTCCAGATACTCAACAGACACTTGAGAAGATGCTCATCATCCCTCATCCTCAAAATCACAAATCAAAATCACAACGGCGTATCACCTCGCACCTTTCAGAATGGCTGAAACCAAGAACTCAAGAAACAACAGCTGTGGGTGAGGATGTGGAGTAAAAGGAACCCTCTGGCACTGTCGGTGAGAATGCAAACTGGCGCAACCACTGTGGAAGACAGAACGGAGGTTCCTCAAAAAGTTAAAGTAGAACTATCCAACAATACAGCCATTGCACTACTCAGTTTCTACCCCAGGAATGCAAAACTACTAAATGAAAGGGAGACACGCACCCTCCTATTTACAGCAGCATGTTTACCCTAGTCGACATATGAGAGCAGCCCAAATATCCACTTATACACTGAACTATGAATGGGAAAAGAAGGGGTATCTCTGTGTGTGTGTGTGTGTGTGTGTGTGTGTGTGTGTGTGTGTGTGTGTAGAGATATATATGAGTATATATATATATAATGTACATATATATGCATATATGTGAATATAATTATATATACATAATGCACATATGTATGTATAGGTGTATATATCTGTATATTATATATACATCATGGATATATATGTGTGTATATGTGTGTGTATAAATTACATATATATTCATATATAGATTATGGAATATTATTCAGTCGTAAAAAACTTGCCATCTTCAAGAAAATGGATGGATGAAGAAGGTATAATGATCACTGAAATAAGTCACAGAAACACAAATACCATATGATTTCACTCGTATGCGTAATTTGAGAAACAAAACAAATGAACGATGAGAAAAAATAAAAAGGCAAAAACCGGACTCAAAAATATAGACAGCAGGCTGATCGTTGCTAGAGGGGAGGTCCTGGGAGAGATGGGTAAATAGGTGAAGGGGATTAAGAGTACATTTATCTTAATGAGCAATGAGGAATGTATAGTATTGTTGCATTACTCTGTTGTGCACCGGAAACTAATGTAACACTCTCTGTTAATTACACTGGAAAAGGAAAGAGAAGAAAAAGAAAGGTAAGGAAGGTAAGGAAAGGTAGGCTACTGTAAGGTAAGGTGAAGGAAAAAAAAATAAAGGAAAGGGAAGGGAGGGAATGAACCAAGGAAAGCTTTTCAGGGAACAACACAAGAAAAGTGCCCTAGTTCTGGTGCTACCGCATCTCTGGCCAATGCCCGGTCTGACTCACCTCAAGCCCAGGAGGGCCCCAGACTGGCCCCCTGACACCATAGGGCCTGAACCTCGCCCACAACAGGCAAAGAGAGCCACTGCATATGACTCGACCGAAGGCAAATGCAACTCAGCCACAACCGTAGCGCACTCAGAACACACTTTAGAGACAGCCCTGAAGTGCCATATTCTCACCAACAGGGCACATTGCACTGCAGGGCATCACAGGAACTCTTTTTTTATAAGGCCAAAACTTCCAAGGACGGGAGGTGTAGTTGCCTTTCCTAACACAGGGAAACAGAGAGAGTTAGAGAAAACGAGGAGACAGAGGAATATATCCCCAGTGAAACAACAGGACAAAATCACCTCAAGGGGGCTAAACAAAACAGAGATAAGCAGTATGCCCGCTAGAGAATTTAAAGCAATGGTCATAAACTCACCATACCTGAGAAAAGAGTAGAGGACGTCAGTAAGACCCTCAACAGACATCAAAAACATAAACAAGAACCAATGAAAGGAGAAGAACTTCATAACTGAAATTAAACATACACTAGATGGTTAAGAGCCTCTATGGGTTTTCTCCTTCTCTAATGACTTCCCATTCTATCTTCCCTCCCTTCCCCTATGGTCCTCTGCCCTGTTTCACATATGACTGACACCATAGGATAATTCTTTCTCTGACTGACTTATCTCACTTTGCATAGGACCACCTCCGGTGCTAAGTATTCATCCTTTCTGAGGGCTAAGTCAGATACCATTGTGTGAGATATACATATGTATATGGATCTACGTGAGGTATATATGTATATGTTTATGTATATATGTGAGCTCTAATATGCATATATATAGATGTGTATATGTGTATACGTATATATGTTGGAGAGAAAGAGACTGTGTGTGTGTGTGTGTGTGTGTGTGTGTGTGTGTGTGTGTGTAGAGACACATATATGTCACCTTCATTATCCATTCATCCCATCAATGGACATCTTGGCTCTTTGGGCAGTTTGGCTATTGTGGACATTGGTGCTATGAACACTGGAGTGCAGGTGCCCCGTTGGATCACTCCGTTTGTATCTTTGGGGTAAATACCTAGTAGCGCAATTTCTGGGTCATAGGGCAGCTCTCTTTTGTTGCTGTGAGGTGGTGGGTGGGGGGAGGGGGTAATTGGGTGATGGGCATTAAGGAGGGCAGGTGAGGTGATGAGCACCGGCTGTTATATGCCACTGATAAAATAGCGAACACTACTTCTGAAGCCCGTGACGTGCTGGCAGTTGGCTAACTGAATTTAAATCAAAACACTACACACTTGGGGGGAGGCGCTTTTACGTAGGACTTACGAACGTGGGAGAACCAAAACCAAAAAATACTGCTGTTCACAATGAAAAGTCTTTATTGCTACATTACCTATATTTGAAAATTATAATACAATATTATATAGAGAATAAATAAAAGTAGTCCACATATAAGAATACCGTAAATAGCATTTGCAATATAATATCTTGAGAAATCGGAAGAGTCCATCAAAGTAAAAGATGAGCTTTAAAGTGTAGTATGTCTTTAGTGCTACTCACAGAAAGTCCAAACTTCTGTGAAGACAAAGAAAGTCCCATAGTCCTTGGTGTGGTCCAGGAAGCACAGTAATGTTTAGACGTGAGGGGAGTCAACCACGAAGGAGCTGTCTGCCGTGTCTAGCAACTGAAGATGGAAGAAGTCGGGCCAGGGAGGACAATCCTTGCACCCACCGGCCACCATGACCCGCAGATACAAGTTCAGGCGCAGTAACAGGGCCGGGCAGGTGGGAGGCCTGAGTGGAGGGGAGGGAAGAGCACTTCCTTAATACCGCGGCCCACTCCTCAGGAGGGGACCAACAGGGCTTGGCTCTTGGTCTCCAGGCAGCTGAGGAAAAGCTCCTTGTGATGTAGTGAGTCTCACAATCTCTTCCAGGCACTGCAGGTCTCTTAGCATCTCCCTCACCTGGCCTTCTTGTTTTGATCTTTTGGCGCTCTCTCCCTTCAGTTCTTGAACCAGAGAATTTAGTTCCTCCCTCAGCATCACGTTGGTCCTGTTCGCCTTTCTGTAAGAGTCGGCAAGTCTGGGTATATCGAGTGAGTCTTTCTCCCGTCTGGCATTTTCTAGCGATGATTCAATTCCGACATGCTCCTCCTTAGCATCGAAGAGCTTGTCAATGAGTTGGCATTTCTCCTCAATCCCTGCAGCCACTGCTTCTGCCAGCTGCTTTTCACGACGTCCGTAACGGCGACTTCTAACGGACCGAACGAGTCTGAACGTAAATAAGAGGCCCACCAATAAGCCAATGACAGGCAGACGCACCAGTGTCTCCCACTGGAGGTTGTGGAGAAGAAGGGCCGGACTTGGGTCGCTTGGCAGCAGCTTCACCATCATCTCGCCCAACCTCCCAAGGATCCGCTCAAAGCCGTGCTCCACAGAGGTTGGCAGCACCTCCATGGTACTGCTCGACCGCAGGATGATTCCTGGTCACCGCGCACCCAGTCGTCACGACACACCCTAGGCAACGCCTCAACATTCCGCCCGGAGCCCAACCAGCAACTGCCAGTCTGAAATGGCCAGATATATGGCAGGATTTCGGGGGGCAGGGGGCAGTGTATAGGCTTGTCTCCATGACTGCCTAATGTTCCTTATTTCCCTCTTTCTTAATTTTAGCAAT
The DNA here is from genome assembly GCF_024610735.1 of Ursus americanus. NCBI lineage: Eukaryota > Metazoa > Chordata > Mammalia > Carnivora > Ursidae > Ursus > Ursus americanus. The sequence goes on from NC_142143.1 coordinate 34,273,464, forward strand.
GTAAAACTAGAATACAGTGACATGTGCCCCCCCCCAAACTCAAAACAGAACAAATCGAAAAACCACAAGATGGAATAAACAGTAGACTAGAGCAAGCAGAAGAAAGGAACGGTGATCTGAAAGACAGAATGATGGGAGGCAATCAAGCTCAACACTTGTGAGAAAAAAAAATAATGGGAAAAATGAAAACAGACTTTGAGAATTCAGTGACACCATCCAGTGTAGTAACATTTGCATTGCAGGGATTCCAGAAGGAAAAGAGAGGGGGGAAGGAGGCAGAAAACTTCCTTGAATAAATAATAGCTGAAAATTTCCTGAATCGGGGGAAGGAAACAGAAATCCAATTCCAGGAGGCACAGAGAGACGCTCACAAAATCTTCCCAAGATAGTCCACAACGAAATGCCTAGTAATTAAATCAGCAAAAAAAAAAAAAAAAAAAAAAAAGTAGTGATAAGGAAATCATTTTAGCCCCGCATCGGGCTCCCCACTCCACTGGGAGCCTGCTTCTTCCTCTCCCACTCCCTCTGCTTGTGTTCCCTCTCTCGCCGGCTCGCTGGCTCTCTCTCTATCAACTAAATACATAAATACATACATAAATGAAACGAATCAATGAATGAATGAATAAAATGTAAAAAAAAAAAAAAAAAAAGAACTTTAAAAGCAGCAAGAGAAAAGAAAACAGTTACCTACCAGGGGTCTGCTAGAAGGCTACGTGGAGATTGTGCAGCAGAAACTTTGCAGGCCAGAAGAGAGTGGCATGACCCATTCAAAGTACAGAAAGAAAGAAAAAACAAAACAAACAAAACAAAACAGCAACGGAAACAAAACCAGAAAACAGCTGAGAACACTCTATCCAACAAGGCTATCACTCAGAAGAGAAGGAGAGAGAGAATTTCCCAAACGAAAGTTAAAGGAGACCCTTTGAGTGGAAAGGAAAGACCATCAGTAGGAGTAAGAAAAGGAGGAAGCACAAAAGCAGTAGAATTAAATAGCTCTACAGAAATCAGCCCAGGGATGCAAACACTAAAAAGATGGGGAGTATGATACCATAAACCTAAAACGTGGATGGGAGAGTTGTAAAGAGTGGGTTCAAACTTAAGCAACCATCAATTTATCATGGACTGCTATATGCATAGGATGTTATCGATCAACCTAATGGTAACCACAAATCAAAAACTGGTAACAGATATGCCAAAAAATAAACAGAAAGCAATCTCAGGATAGCCGAAAGAAAGCAAGCAAACCACGCGAGAAAAGAGCAAGAGAAGAAACAAATAGAAAAGAACTAGGAAGACAACCAAAAAACAAGTAAGAAAATGGCAATGGATACATATATATCAATAATTACTTTGACTGTAAATGGACTAAACCCTCCAATCAAAAGACACAGGGTGACAGAATGGATAAAAAAGTAAGACCCATCTATATACTGCACCCAAGAGACTTATTTCAGACCTACAGACAGATGCAAATTGAAAGTGAAGGGATGGAAAAGCATGTATCATGTAAACACAAGTGAAAAGAAGGCCAGGGTAAGCATACTTATCTCAGACACAACAGACTTTACAACAAAGACTGGAAGAAGAGACAAAGCAGGACACTACCTGACCCTAAAGGAAACAGTCGACAAGAACATATGACAATTTAAATATCTATGCACCCAACACGGGAGCACCCAAATACATGAGGCAGCGGTTAAAAACCAAGAAAGTAATCAAGAGTAATACAGTCAGAGTCGGGGACGTTCACAGCCCCGTTGCATCCATGGAGAGATCATCTAGACAGAAAAGCAATGAGGAAACTGGGGCTTGGAAGGACATATTGGACCGGATGGATCTACTGGAGGCCTTCCAACATGGATCCCCAAACAGCAAAACGCACATTCTTTTCAAGTGCACATACAACATTCTCCAAAACAGATCACCTATTAGGCCACAAAACAAGTCTCACCAAATTCAAAAGCACGGAAGTCCTGTCATGCATCTTTCCCAACCACAATGTTAGGAAACCAGAAATCAACCGCAAGAAAAAATGTCCGCAAAGAACACAATTACACGGAGGTGAAATAAGATGATCCCGAACAATAGATGGGTCGGTCGAGAACTCCAAGAGGAAACTAAAACATACGTGGAGACAAATGAAAATGAAACCACAGTGGTCCAAAACCTTCGGGATGCAGCAAAAGCGGCACTAAGAGGAAACATTATAGCAACACAGGCCTACCTCAAGAGGTAAGAAAAATCTCAAACGGACAGCCCAACCTCACACCTAAGGGAGCTGGAAGAACAACAACAGCTAAAACCAGTAGGAGGAAGGAAATAATAAAGACTAGAGCAGAAATAAATTAAACATCCAAGAAAAACACAACAGAACAAACCAGGGAAACCACGAAGTGGTCCCTGGAAACAATCAACCAAACTGAGAAGCCTTGAGGCGGACTTACGAGAAAAAAAAAAAGAAAGAAAGAAAGAAAGAAAGAAAGAGGGATCGAAAAAATAATAATAATAAAAACAACACAATCAGCAATGAAAGATGAGAAATAACAACTGACACCACAGAAATAGAAAGTATTAGAAGATAATAGTATAAAAGTTACATGCTAAGAAACTGGCCAACCTAGAAGAAATGGATACATTTGGAGAAACATGTAACCTCCCAAAACCGAATCAGCAAGAAATGAAGCATTTGAACAGACCAATTACCAGCAATGATATGGACTCGGGAATCAGAACACTCGCAACCAATAAAAGTCCAGAGCCAGACGTCTTCAAAGGGGAATCCTACCAAACATTTCAAGCATTAAGCCCTATTCTTCTCCAACTATTCCAAAAAACAGGAGAAAAAGGAAAACTTTCAGATTCATTCAATGAGACCAGCATTACTCTGATGCCAAAACTAGAGAAACACACTTTTGGAAAGAAAGGAGAACGACAGGCCAATATCGCCGATAAACGCGGATACAAAAGTACTCAGCAAAATAATAGCAAACCAAATCCAACAATACATTAAAAAAAAAAAATCATTCGCCACAATCAAGTAGGACTTATTCCTGGGGTGCAGGGTGGTCCGATATTCACAAATCGGTACATCACATCAACAAGGGAAAGGATGAGGACCACATGATCATTTCACAGACGTGGAAAAACACATTGTACAGCACCCACTCACGATAAAAACCCTCAACGAAGGAGGTTTGGGGGGAACATACCTCAATGCAATAGAGGCCCTTAATGAAAAATCCGCAGCTAACAGCACAGTCAATGGTGAAAAACAGAACCTTGCCTCTAAGGTCAGGGACAACACAAGGATGCCCACTCTCACCACTGTAACTCAACACAGTCCTGGACGCTCAAGCCACAACACTCAGAAAATACAAGGCATCCAAGCTGGTAACGAAGTACAACTTTCACTCTTTGCAGATGACATGACACTCTGTAGAGAAAACCCTAAAGACCCCGCCCAAAACCTAGTAGAACTGACAAGTGAATTCAATATACTGGCAGAATACAAAATCAATATGCAGAAGTCTGTGGCATTTCGATGCCCTAATGATGAAATAGCAGAAAGAAATTAAGAAGACAGTCCTATTTCCAATTGCACCAAAAATAATCAAATACCTAAGAATAAACTTACCCAAGGAGTTTGTAAAAGATCTGACCTCTGGAAACCATAAAGCACGGAGGAAAGAAATTGAAGACAACAGGAAGAAATGGAAAGATATTCCATGCTCACGGACTAGAAGGACACATATCCATAAAACGTCCATACTACGCAAAGGAACCTACAGATGTAATGCGAACCCTATCAAATTTCCCACGGCAATTTTAACACAACTAGAACAAACAGTCTTAAAATTTGTACGGCACCATAGAAGACCCCAAATAGATAAAGCAATCTTGGAAATTCTAGAAAAGCGAAGCTGGAGGCCTCACAATTCCACACTTCAAGTTATATTACAAAGGTGTACTAGGGGCGCCTGGGTGGCTCAGTCGCTTGAGCAGCTGCCTTTGGCTCAGGTCACCAGCCCGCGTCAGGCTCCCTGCTCAGCAAGGAGCCTGCTTCTCCCTCACCCCCCCCCCCCCGCCTGCTCCTCCCACTGCTTCTGAGTGCGCGCTCTCTCTCTCTCTCTCTCTCTCTCTGTCTGTCTCTGACTCTGTCTCTCTCTGTCAAATTAAAAACAAACAAATAAAGCTGTACTGATCAAAACAGTATAGTACTGGCACAAAACTAGATCAATGGAACGGAATAGAAAACCCATCAATAAACCCACGATTTACGGCCAAATAATCTTCAACAAAGCAGCAAAGAATATCCAATGGGAAAAAGACAGTGCTTTGAGCAGACAGTGTTGGGAAAACTGGACAGTTTCATGCAAAAGACTGAGATTGGACCACTTGCCTACACCGTCCATAAAAACAAATTCTAAACGTGAGACCTGAAAGCATAAACATCCTAGAAGAGAGCACAGGCCGTAGTTTTTCTGACCTTGGCCATAGGAACCTTTTTTCTAGATAGGTACCCTAAGGCAAGGGAAACCAAAGCAAAAGTAAACTATGGAGACTACATCAAAATAAAAAGTAAAAAGCTTCTGCATAGCAAAGGAAACATTCGACAAGACTAACAAGCAAGCTACTGAATAGGAGAAGGTATTTGCAAATGACACATATGATAAAGGCTTAGTGTCCAAAGTATATACACAACTTACAAAACTCAACAGCCCCAAAACAAACAATCCAATTAAAGAAATGGGCAGAAGACATGAACCAACATTTCTCCAAAGAAGACGTCCAGATACTCAACAGACACTTGAGAAGATGCTCATCATCCCTCATCCTCAAAATCACAAATCAAAATCACAACGGCGTATCACCTCGCACCTTTCAGAATGGCTGAAACCAAGAACTCAAGAAACAACAGCTGTGGGTGAGGATGTGGAGTAAAAGGAACCCTCTGGCACTGTCGGTGAGAATGCAAACTGGCGCAACCACTGTGGAAGACAGAACGGAGGTTCCTCAAAAAGTTAAAGTAGAACTATCCAACAATACAGCCATTGCGCTACTCAGTTTCTACCCCAGGAATGCAAAACTACTAAATGAAAGGGAGACACGCACCCTCCTATTTACAGCAGCATGTTTACCCTAGTCGACATATGAGAGCAGCCCAAATATCCAC